>NC_056523.1:304123220-304227446 GCF_019175285.1 Sceloporus undulatus | reverse complement strand
AATAATAATAATAATAATAATAATAATAATAATAATAATAATAATAATAATTTGTATCCCACCCCTCTGAGAACAATCGGGGCAGCTAACAAGTTAAAAATATACAACATATCAAATCCCTGGTACCCTCCCCCCCCTTAAAAAGGTATTAAATCTAACAAAGAATTAAAACCATGCAGGTTAAAACTGACTGAAGGGTCAGACAACAAAACAATACAACAGAACAACAGAACAATAATCAATACAACAGTGATCAATGGGAGCAGCAGTATCTCTTTATGGGAGTTTCCTGAGGCCGGGTTGGCTATTCTGGAAAGGCCTGCCGGAAGAGATCCGTCTTAACAGCCATTTTAAAGCTGTCTAAGGATGTAAGCAGACGGATCTCATCCGACAGGCCATTCCACAGTCTGGGGGATGACGATGGAAAATGCCCTCTGGGAAGTAGCCGAGAGCCTAGATTTTTGTGGCTGAAGTAGGCCTCTCTCAGAGGAGCGGAGTGCGTGGGGAGGATTGTAGGGGAGAAGGCGGTCCCGAAGATAGTTTGGACCCAAGCCATTTAGGGCTTTAAAGGTGATAACCAACACCTTGTACTGGGCCCGGAAACTAATAGGCAGCCAGTGGAGGGACTTTAGAACTGGAGTAATATGGTCTCTCCTAGATGTTCCGGAAATTACTCTGGCTGCCATATTCTGTACTAGTTGCAGTTTTCATGTCTTTCTGCCTGATTTTTGACAACTTTGAGAGTTTGTGGGTTGAGGGCTACCTGAAACCCATCTGCCACATGTTGTTCATCCCTGCTCTGGAACCTACTTGGGTGCTTGTAGATGTCAAATGAAGATATATGGAGATTTCAAAGGCTTGTGCATATTTTTATGTCTCACTGCTAGATCTAATGAAGGGATTTGGAATGATAATATGTGTTTTGCAAGGACATACAAAATTGCCACAGTATGTGCCTTAATAAACCTCTCCACTGTTCAGACCACTTCTGTCACTTCCACTTCCTGACTTGAACTAGTCTTTTCCTGATCTAAACTACATACTTTTACTTTAGTAGATCCTCCTCTTTCAATAGACCTTTTAGTTCATCTCTTTTTTCTACTTTACTAGTTGTATCTGCTTCTTTGAGCCAAACTAGACATGATAATTGACATATAGTTCCATGTTACATTGCTCATCTTTCTTTCAAAATTAGCTGGGAAGAGGGGACACACCCAGGTCACAACGAACTCCAATAGCCTGTCATTTTTCTTGCTAGATCACTGTTTCTCACTAGAACACTGTTGCTCCAGTGGCATGGCATTTATATGCCGCATGCTACAGAAGCACCAAAAAGCTGCTACCACGATGGAAAAGTCAGCTTTTTGCCACTTCTTTTTGAGCCGGTAAATATCTGGACCAGGGCCATGGTGTGCAGTTTCAATGGCCTCGATGAGGCAATGAAAGGGGCAGCATCAAGCTGCCCCTTCAGGGACATCTATTTTGGCCCAAAGTTACCCATCAGTCATTAACAGCTGGACAGCAGGATGAACAGGTATATAGATCATCTGGTCACAGCCCCCTCCAATACAGTGTATTTCATTTCTATTTAAGGTTTGTCTCACACTACACAATTATACCATTAACATATGCAGATTTTATGGAGATAGTCTTTTTCCATTGGTAATACAGCCAACCCTCCATATCCACTGATATTTTAATCTACAGATTCAAGGTTCCACAATTTGAAAACATCTTTAAAATACATAAATTTCAAAAAGCAAATCTAGAATAGAATCATAGAATCATAGAGTTGGAAGAGACTGCAAGGGCCATCCAGTCCAACCCCCTGCCATGCAGGAACTCCCAATCAAAGCATCCCCAACAGATGGCCATCCAGCCTCTGTTTAAAAACCTCTAAGGAAGGAGATTCCACTATACTCTGAGGGAGTGTGTTCCACTGTTGAACTGTCAGGAAGTTCCTCCTAATGTTGAGGTGGAATCTCTTTTCCTGGAGCTTGCATCCATTGTTCCGGATCCTAGTCTCTGGAGCAGCAGAAAACAAGCTTCCTCCCTCCTCAATATGACATCCTTTCACATATTTAAACAGGGCTATCATATCATCTCTTAACTTTCTCTTCTCCAGGCTAAACATCCCCAGCTCCCTAAATCGTTCTTCATAGGGCATGGTTTCCAGACCCTTTACCATATTAGTTGCCCTCCTTTGGATACGTTCCAGTTTCTCCACATCCTTTTTAATCTGTGGTGCCCAGAACTGGACACAGTATTCCAGGTGAGGCCTGACCAGAGCAGAATATAGTGGCACTATTACTTCCCTTGATCTAGACACTATGCTTCTATTGATGCAGCCTAAAATTACATTGGCCTTTTTAGCTGCCGCATCGCACTGTTGACTCATGTTCAACTTAATAATAAATAAATAAAATTTTTATTTATATGCCGCCCTTCCTCCGATCAGGGCGGCTCACAACATATTTAAAATACAAACAGTTGCAATAAAAATACATTAAAAGCAAACCAACAATAAAGCCCCAAAGCCCAACCTCTTGGCCACGAAAGAGAGGAGGGAGGCCCACAGGATATTTACTCGGGGAATGCCTGTTGGAATAGGAAGGTTTTGAGATCCTTCCTAAATTGGGCCAGGGTAGTGGACGAGCGGAGCTCTGTGGGTCTACTTGGACTCCTAGATCCCTTTCACACGTAGTTTCATTCAGCCAGGTGTCCCCCATCCTATATCTGTGTATTTTGCCATTTTATATGAAGGACACCATCTTACTGTGCCATTGTATTTAACGGGACTTGAGAATTCATGGATTTTGGTATCCAACAGTGTGTGTGTGTGTGTGTGTGTGTGTGTGTGTGTGTGTCCTGGAACTGAACCTCAGTGGCTATCAAGGGCCCAATGTATGTTTTTTTAATTATTATTTTTTAAATGATGCATACTGGCCACCCTAACTTTGCTCCATTTCCTTCACATTTAAATTTGGTTTCTGCTATTATTTCCTTTAGAAAAAGGCATTTCCTTTTCTAATGTAATTTTTACTGTAATTATGCTCCCTGTGTCATAGACCATCTGAAATCACATCAATGTCCTCTCACTGCGCATTTCAGTGTGTGCATGCATGAGTGAGTGTGACTGTGTTTGCATGCACACAGGTGCATTTTATGGTATCTGCAGATTTCAAAGGCTATCCTTCCTGGAATAAATCCTAGCTAAACTACAAATAAACCAAATTTCTGGAAATGCTTAGACACCAGTTCTAGCAGCATGTCCCATTGTTCTTTTCCATGCATCATGGGTAATCAGTTTGTTTAAGCTTCCAAGCTGAGAAGAAATAGAAAAGCTCTTGCCAACAACAGATGGCCATAAATGAAAATTCAGAATGCACAGCATCAGCTTATGTGTTTATTTATTAGTTGCAGTTTGTATACCAAAAATATTTTTGAGTGAAGCATTTCCTTTGGGAATATTTTTTTTAAAAAAGAAGAGTTTTGTTCTGTGACCATTTTCCTGCATCTTAGTGAGATGCAAGAAGAGAGGGGAGTAGGAGAGGAATTTTTGAACCCTTTAAAGTTTGTGTGAATTATAGATTTGAGGTGGAATGGGAAAATCATCAGTTTTCAATTTTTCATACATAGGCATTGATTGTTCCTTAATTTCAGGCTTGAGATGTCTGGCATGTTCCACTAGTTCTCTTTAAACACATCATTATCTCTGAGGCTATTCCATAATTTATTCTGGAAGACCAACATTGAGGAGGGCAAAGTGGACTATCCAGAATGTCTTGGATTGTAACTCCTATCATTTTCCACCAGCTGGGGCTGTTGTTGCAGTCCAACAACATCTGGATGGACACACTTGGCCTAACAACACAATCCTAAATGTGTCTACTCACAACCCATTTGTAAAAGGGTGCCTGTGTGTAGCAAAACAAAGAGGCATTTGACACCTTTAAGACTAAAAGACAATGGTTTTCCCAGACTAGTCAGTGGGTATAGGTTTGCAGCCTAAGTGTATAGGATTTTTACATCTCAAGAAAGCAACCCTAATCCCTCTTACATGGCTTTAAGACCCATTGATTTGAATGAGATTTAGACATAAAGAGATATGTGTATGGTTGTGTGCAGGAGCATCCCCAGACACCACCTAAACTGATTGACCATGTGATACATCCCAGCATCTCAAGCACATAGAGGAAGGAGTGGAAACCTTACAGAAGTATGCCTGGTGGAACATGGTGTTCTGCTACCCTTGAAAAGACTTTCAGCTTAAGGCAGACACCTCAAGGAGGATCAGTGAAGACATGAAATAAGGGAACGGAGGATGAAAATTTACATGCCACATTGTGCCCCTTAACATAACCTACTGCCCTCAGGTACAGTGGGAGATGCTGTATTATCACCATAGTTGATGTAAGATTCATCTGCTAATCCAGTTGGCTTCTGTATGTAGAACAAATGTGGTCACCATTGTCATACCTTCAACTGTCCCAGTTTAGTGAGGAGAGGAGAAGGTGGAATCTTGTTTTACCCAGCAGGGGCAGGGAATAGCAAACTGCCACCACCTTTCTTATCTCCTTTCTTTTATAACTTTGGCCATCTTGGACACTCTGATGTTCTTTGGTCACATGTGTCCTGGTTTTTATTTGTGAAATGTATCATATCTTTTACCAAAATGATTTCTGCTGGCCCTGTTCAGCATTCTCTGTGGATTGTTTGTATGGCAAAATGATCTTTTCATGCAATAATATGTAGTATTATCTCCCTAGTATCTTCCTCTTCCTCCTCCTCTTCTTTGCAAACACTGAAGCTGTGGTTTGAATTATCTATTACAGTGTGTTTTGGATTCATTCTCCCCCTCCCTTCAGTTCCAAAAGCAAATTATTTGTAGAACATTTTGAAGTCTAAATAGGCATGTACTGTCAATCAGACCACTGATTATAAATTCATAACAAAAAGGAGCCCGTTTGTGTTAGTAAAGATGCTTAGGCTGATTTTGAGAACTAAAAATATATCCTCATCTTATTATTCACTCATTGCTAGAACGTCACCAATTACAGTCCTTGACCACATGTTTCTCTTTCAGACTGCCTATATTTTGTGTGTTGAATGAAAGGTGAATGCTCACTAATCTTTGCTTAATTGAATGGCACAAAGATAGTTTATCTAGTTACCTTATCTTACCCACCGGAAAACTTGCGTAATGTACAAGATAAGATTTAGCCTCTTAGCATTCACTTTGACCTTTTGTGACACCGGCTCTTCCTTAGTCCACCCAATGTTATGTACAAAAAAGAGATCAAGCTCTTGCTTTCAGTACAGGACACGGTGTGGATTTTAATGATTTTTCTTTTTAGAAGTGCTTATATTGGATGAAAAACCACCTTCCTCCATATGGTAGACTCAACATGATCAGACTTAAAAGAAAAGCAAAACTAGCTCAACTTGATTGACTTTTCACTTTTTCTGTAAATGTCAAATGTCAGATCTGAAGATTTGTTACAGTGTAGAAGGAATTATTTCAAACTATCAGTAAAGAAAAGGTAGAAAAACACCAAGTGGGCTGTTGGAGGGAGGAAGTTGCCATCTTACTTTTCCCCTGTTTCTTGTTTCTTAGTTGTCTCTCTCGCAACTTTTTGATACATGGCTGTCATAATGTAGCACTTGCATTCTCTCTTTTAATGTACTACCCAATGTAGCCAGTTTTGCAAGGATTAAAATAAATATAATATTGTATTATTAACAACTCCAGAGTCCCTACTTCTCTAGTGCTCTTTTAAAAATCTTTTCCTTTAGTTTTTCTTCTTCATTTCCTCCCTCCATTTTTTCCCCTCTTACTGGTATTTTTTGCTCTCTACCCCAGAGTTTTTTCATCCTTTCTTTCTGCTCATTCTCTTCTGGAACAGAAAGAAGGATATTCTCACTCTCTCCCTCTCTCTCTCAACTGTTGCAAAACCTGGGGGCCCTGCAAAGTGAAGTATCAAGTAGAGCTGCCCAGAGGTCTTCTGAGAAAAAGACTGAGATTTGTTTTGAGATTACTCTTTCCTTGGTTAGAAAAAGTTAAAGAAGGCTGCTGTCTAGTGGCTGATGATAATACTGCAGGCTATAGTAAGATTTCAGTTAACTAAAATCAAGTTTGTTGTTGTTGGGTGCTTTCAAGTCATTTCCACCTTATAATGACCCTATCATGGAGTTTTCTTGGCTTGGGCCCAGGATACCTGGAGGACCGCCTCTCTCCATACATTCCGCTCCGCACCCTTAGAACATCTGGGCAGCAACGACTGAGGGTTCCAGGGGCTAGACTAGCCTCCACAACGAGGAGGTCATATTCCATCGTCGCCCCGGCCCTCTGGAATACGCTGCCCATAGAGCTCCGCTCGGCCACCTCCCTGGCCCAGTTTAGGAGGGAGTTAAAAACCTTCCTATTCCGGTTAGCATTCCCTGAATCAAGTTCCAGCTAGTCTTCCCCCCTTCGACAGCAATGGCAGCTGGCTAATGGGGGGTTTTAGTATTGATTTTAATAGGGTTAAGTAGTGTATTGTATTTTAATGTGTGTTATGTTATACTGTATTGATGTTGTTAATATGTTGTTCACCGCCCTGATCGATGGAAGGGCGGTATACAAATAAAAATTTTATTTTATTTATTATTAAGAAATAGGATGTTTGCCATTGCCAGCCTCTGAGGCTGAGAGAGTGTGACTTGCTCACGATCACCCAGTTAGTTTAATGGCCAAGACAGCATTCAAACCTTGGTCTCTCAGTGTCCTGGTCCAACGATCATCACACTGGCCCTACGTAATCTATTAAAAACAAAATAACTTGAAGACACGCATCCGTAGAGTCCCCTTGGAATTCATGTCAAATCTCAAATGCCTAGATTTCATTGGAGTGGAGTGATGGTGAACTCACACACACTTTTGATATTGTTATGAAAAGCAGCATTATATTTATGCAGTGTTTATATTCAGTACTTCCTTTATCTCAGCCCATCTTTCTCCCCACTTTCTTCCTTCTGACATTTTTTCTTTATAGAACTATATGTAATTATCTAATGCATTATTTATAAATCTTATTTTTGCCTAAATGGCATTTGTCTGTTTCCTCTTTCAAATAAAACTCCCTCTTCTTATGACATTAAAAAAACAAATAAAAATGAAGATCAGGACAAGTACACAAAAACAAAGATATTTGCATGACTCAGGTCTATTAGTTTATGTAACAGGCTCTCTGTCTGACCCTACATTTGTAGACATACAAATAAGGAGATGATCAATATCTGCCCAAAACCAATGTTATTCCTGCAACTAGTCCATACAACTATACTGAATGAACCAGACATATGGTTTAAAAGGTAAATGCAATCCTGCATTTAGTTATGCATATATAAATTCTAATAAATTTTCAATAGGTCTTATATTTTCTTTCTGGTGGGACAAACAATCCCACTACCCCTAGCATATCTAGAAACAAAACTGGCATCTGCACTACAGAAATAATGCAGATTGACACCACTTTAACTGTTATGGCTCCATCCTATAGAATCCTGGGATCTGTAGTTTGGTGGGGCACTAGAGTTGACAGACAGAGAAGGCATCAAACAACAAATCTCAGAATTCCATAGCATTGAGCTATGACAGTTAATGTGGTGCCAAACTACATTATTTCTTCAGTGCAGGCAAGGCCAAACCCAAACACTGTCCATCTTCTCAGGATTTCATTTAGTCAGTACCTCCTGGCCAAATCACTGATCACTGTAGCTACTGGTTTTCTGATCAATCATCATCATCATCATCATCATCATCATCATCATCATCATCATCATCATCAATTTTATTTCTTTCCTGTCTATCCTCAAGGCTTGAGGCAGGTTACAACACATTTAAACACAAAACACAATTAAAAACACATAAACCCACAGTGAAAATACCATGTATTAAAACCATTAAAATACACTCATAGGAATACATGTATAAATTAAAAAGAAATGTTTTAAAATTGTCTGGGTGGGCCTGCTGGAGAGAGCCAGTATGACATAGTAGTTTGGGTGTTGGACTGTGACTCTGGAGACTTCTACTACAGTAGAGAAGAATCTGGAACAGATGGTATCAGCACACAGTGAAATGAATCAGGAGAGTTCAATTTCCTGCTCAGCCATAAAACCCACTGGGTGACCTTGGGCAAGTCACATGCTCTCAGCTTCATGGGAAGGCAATGGAAAACCACCTCTGAACAAATCTTGTCACAAAAAAGCCACAATGGCCTTAGGGTCTCCATAAGTCAGAAATGACTTGACAGCACACAACATATACACATACACACAGAGGCCTGCTGGAAGAGATATGTCTTTAATGCTGTTATAAATGCAATCAGCATTTTCAGCTGGCTTATCCCTTTCGGCAGGTCACTCCACAGTCTGGGAGTAGTAGACAGAAAGGTTCTCTGGGAAATTGTTGCCCCTCTAGTCCGGGCCAGATGGAGCAAAAATTTTCCAGAGAACCTGAGTGTACAGGGTGGATTGTACAGGACAAAGCGATCCTATAGGTAACCTGTACCCAAGCCATGTAGGGTTTTACAGGTAATAACCAACACTTTGGATTTGCTTGGAAACTAATAGGCATCCCGTGGAGTGATTTTAAGATTGATGTAATGTGATCACTCCTGGATCTAACCACAGACTGGCTGTCATTTTCTGAACCAGTTGGGGTTTCCAGTCATGGTATAAAGGTAGTCCAATGTAGAGTGCATTGAAGAAGTCTAACCTTGAGATTATCAGTGCATACACTACCATCTTTAGATCCTTCAAATTTAGGAAGGGATGCATTTGGCGTATCAGCTAAAGCTGATAACAGGCACTTTTGACCATTTCATTTAACTGAGCTGACATTTGGAGAGACAGAGCCAGGAGCATTCTCCAGTTTTAACCCAGAAGGCTACTGCTAACTTTTAAAATGAATGTGTCAGATCTAGCAAAGCTTCCAGCTACTAGGTTTGTAGCTTTGCTAGATCTGACACATTCTTTTTAAAAGTTAGCAGTAGCCTTCTGGGTTAAAACTGGAGAATGCTCCTGGATCTTCAAGACATTTTGCTGACTGGGCAAAGACTGAAAACTACCCTTCCACCAGTCACCTAAGTTCACAGTACCCCAGTTCTGACATACTCTTTATACACATATGACATATAATATAATGAGCATATCTACTAATTCCAGGAAGTAAAAAAATTAAAATAAAATAATTAAACAGAAAATTAAAAAAATGATTTGCACTTTTATAGCACTCAAACTCAGCTGCCTCAGGGAACTGCCTTGCTTTGTCTTATAGTAGGGCTAGCCCTGCTAATAATTTCTGCTGTATAAATAAGCATTTGGGGCCTTAAAAACACCAACCTTCTCCCAAACTGTCTGACTGGTATAATGGTTTATGTTAGAATAAATATAATAATTCATTGTCAAAAGTAATTTGATTAAAATAACTGAGGGTTCCAGTGTGCAGGCATTATATAAGAAAGATAGCATAACTTAGAAGTGAAAGAGCCAATAGCACTTTGTGTTTACAAAGCCATCAATTATAGATTTGCTAAATCATGATAGTGCTTGTTTTCCTACTCATTTTTGCCTCAGTTGTCAAAACTGGGAACAAAGGGTCTGTCTCCAGTTCATTTCACATATATTTAAAAAAGCTGGCAGCTCCAGAACTTGCTGTCTGGTGAAAGCCTTTAATGTGTATATGCAGATTTTTATGAAAATGCTGCTTTGCTGCCTCCTGAAATCTCCCCTTCTACATGCCTATTAAAGTTATGGGACCCCTTATTTCACCTGGCAATCCTAATATAGCAATTGGATCCCTCAGGTAAATGTAGGATTCCTTCAATTAATCATGACTTTGTGCAGGATACAAACAGCTTATTCCCATCAAAGAAGCCTGAGTTATATATCTTTATGAATCAGATGTTTTCAAGACACATGAAGATCCTCAGAAACTTACCAAAGACTCCTCAAAAAATCAGTAATGTCAACCAGCTTTATCCTAGGTCCACATCTGAGATCAGAGAGATGAGTGGGCATTTCTCAGTATTATGGTACTGACTTTACATAGCACTTGATGTCATCTTAAAAGTAATATATGCTGAACTATACCATCTCAGGCTGGAGCTAAATCCAATGGTTTGAATCCAGATACAAGGTTTTTCTATTTGCCCCAGTGGGCAAGAATGTGTAGCCAGAAATGATCTGAGATTATTCATGTGTACAAAGAATTTAGAGAGCTGTTTAAATCACATCAGATAAAGAAGCATCACAAGGAGCTACATGGAATGTGAACCACACTGGGTGGGTATACGCACAGTGTGGTACACTCGGTGGGACTGGTGCAACTGCTGGGCGAGTGAGAAAGGACATTGCCTCCCTTTTGCTTTCACCCAGCAGGTGTGCCAGACTTGGAATGGGACCATCAAGAGGCCACAGCACCACTTGTATGTGTGGTTGGGTAGTTAAAGTAGTATCAAAGTGCTGTAATTATATAATGTGGAATGGCTATGTCTCATTGATTCAACATTTCTACTACAGTTGCAACTAACAATCGAGTTTAGTCCTGTAGGGTTATTATTGTGCCACAAGACATTTTGCAGTAATGAATGTTATACATAACTCTGGGTGTATGTGTGTGTGTGTGTGCATCTTCAAGTTGATTTATATGCTACCCCAAGATCCATCCTCCTTTCACCCCCATCCTTCCTGATGCCTGTCTGTTTGAGGCACATAGTCATGAATGCATCCTCAGTGTGTAGAAGCAGGACCATTTGGGGGGATCCAGAAGGCTCAGCATGGGGAAGCACAATAGCATGTAGCTACAGAGAGATTGATCAAGATCGGAATCTGCACAATCTCTTAGCCAGTGGGAGTGATTCTGGGAGCTATATCTTGTGTTTACAAGTAACAGTAACCCAAAAGTACCTCCCTCTGGGAGAGATATTCCATGGACATTTACATTGTCTAACCATTCCCAACTTCCTTTCCCATTCTTTGTTTCCTGGAAAATCCACTTTAATCCCAGATTCTGCCCCTGGATAGGTTTTGCCCTATTGCTTGGGCACTACCAATTTCGCCTTGCTTGAGGTTAGACTTCCTTTCTGTCTCCATCTCACTTTCTGAGCCATTTCACTTCATAGTTTCCCCCTGATTGGAACTCCACTTCTGGAATCAATATAGTATTGCCCTCTGGACCCCCTTAATTGGCTGCTTACTACTGCCTTCTATATCATTAGTCCTTGAATATGTGGGTGACAGAGTGTTTTTGCATGGATGGTAACTTCCTTCTGATTAAAAAATAAAACTAATCTGAACCGTGTGCACTGGAGTTCTATTTTTCAGAACTGGTATACGCAAACTAGATATCCACTTTAAGTTGCCAGAGCCTTTCACTGCTTTCAATTCAACTGATAACATTCCCCTACTGAATATTAATTGTGGGTGCCCTCCCAAGACGCAGTGGCTCAGTGGTTAAGATGCTGATATTTGCAAGACTGGCAGGCCAGCAGATTGAGACCTAAGCGCTACATGATTGAGTGAGCTTCCATCACTAGTCCCAGCCTCTGCCAAGCTAGCAATTCAAAAGCATGTAAAAGTGCAAGTAGATAAATAGGTACTGCTTCGGTGGGAAGGTAACATTGTTCCATGCAGTCATGTTGGCCACATGATAACAGAGTTGTCTTTGACAACACTGGTTCTTCGGCTTTGCAATGGAGGTGAGCACTGCCCCCTACAGTTGGACATGACTTTGTCAAGTAAAAACTTTTACCTTTGCCTTCCACTTCACTTGCTTTGAGTAACATATGGTTAATTTCATAGGGTTTTCCTAGGTAAGGAATACTCACAGGTGATTTTGCCAGTTCTTTCCTTTGAAATATTGCCTATAGCATGTCACTGGCTGTCTTCCATCCAAGTATTATCAAGGACTAACTCTGCTTAGTTTCCAGAATCAGACAGGATCTGGTACCTTTAGGGTGGATATGAAAAATGCTGCTTTTTCATTTATATTTCTTCTAGAATTGAGACTCAAGGTAACTCACAACAGGATTAAAAGTAAGTAAAGATAAAAACAGACAAATAGTTCCAACGCTAAAATGCAATTAAATAAATTACAGTGTTGAAACATTAAAAAGCAAATTAATCACTGTGAGAGTGGCTTGTCTATAGAAAGCAATCTTTATATAGAGAGTTAATATTGAAAACTAACAGTACTTGGCAAGGCCATATAATGAGTACATTTTCATGTAAGTGGGGCTCATGAATAATTTCAGTTGGCTTCTGAGTGATTCATCAGTGACTCTTATTCAGTTCATAGGGGAAGAAAGGATCTTTTAGAAAACAAAAAGCTTTCTATCCCCAAATTCTAGCTTCCAAAGGAAGGACAGCTAAAAATAAACATTGAAGAAACCAGGATGATTTTTTGCCATTGTATCTGCATCCTGCAGTCTGTCTTGGTGCAGTTTGGTGTGCATTGTGTATTTTGCAAGCAGGGTTGACATGACATTTGTAGCAAATGTAGGATTCATCAGGAATTGGCTAACAGCCACATCTGCTTTCTATTTGAAATGACGTCAGTCTGCAGTTATTAGTGGTATAGTCAGGGCACTAGTGGAGACGTAACAGGGATACTGTGCAAAAAAAAAAAAGTAGACAATTTCCTCTCATGAACAGTTAGTTCTTATCCATAGAAAAGACAAGACAATGAAGTGGTAGAATTCTGGACTATGGAAAGAAAAAATTATGGCACCAGTACAAAGACAAAAACAGACTTTACAGGATCAACTAGGACTATTCTGCAAGTGGTTTCACATTCTAACATACTTGTTTGTATGTACAGTGCTGTATAAATCTATAGTGCTTTATAAATGAAGCATAATAATAATAATAATAATAATAATAATAATAATAATAATACCTCATTGCATGAGTAGTAATGGTGGTGGCAGCAGTAGCAAGGAACAGAGCTGGATAGGCAACCTCAGATAGCCACTGGACTGTCTATGAGAGGAAAAAATTGCTTTATCAAGAGACATCTGGTCCTTTCGTGACTCTGATTGATCCTTAAGACAAAGCATTATGGAATAGGATATCATCTGTTGCAATGGTCTAGGCAATTTCCCAAGGCATTTCACCATAGTGTCTTAGTTCCAAGGACCAATGGGAGCCTTACTTTAAAGAACCGAGAGACTCTTGATAGAGTGGCCTCTGCTGGACAATGTGATCCAGCATAATGACATTAGCTGAGTGTTCCATTGCACCAAAATCTGGATTAGTATCTTGAGATTTCAGTGGTACACCAAATATTCAGCCAACATGTTTCTAACTCCAGGACAGTTCAGATAAAATGAAACAGCTTCCTCTGTGGCAACAAATTTAGGATGCTATGAAAGGGGAGCAAATTGCCAGCTATTAATTTTGTTAGTATTGCAGAATAATACAGTGTACAATGTATAAAACTATACATATGGTTTTATACATTTAATTTGTTATTGTGTTTTACTATCAAGGAGTAATTATACATTTAATTTGCTATTGTGTTTTACTACCAGGGAGATAGATATGTATGTGGCAGAGAAGATCTTATGAGATTTTTGGCCTCAAGTTCTAAAACAAAGTGGCTAGTTTTTGGTGCTATATTGTTTGACCTGGGATGGGGGATACTGTTTGCATCTCTGCCTCAGGCAATGCAATATCTCAAGTTGGCTCTGACTATGTGGCAACAGATTGAAGCCATTCAAAAGATAAATAAAGCTGCTGTCTGCCTAATTTGAAACCATATAACATACCCTTCAACATCTAGGATACATGTGCAATCCTACAATGTGGACAGTATTCTTGGAGAGATCAGAGCCACTACATGTAGGTTAGATCCATGCCCTTCCTGGTTTGTTAAAAAAATAGAGGGGGACTGCCTCAGTGAGTAGAGGAGGTTGTTAATGCTTTGCTAAAACAAGGCAGAGTTCCAACTTTCCTGAAGAACAATGTTACAAAATCATGTTTCAAAGAGCCCTCCCTAAATCCAGTCATTCTGGATAATTATCTGCAAATCTTTTAACATTCCATTTTTGGATAAGGTTGGTGGTGGTCTCCCATATCCAGGGACCTCTGGGTGAGATGGATCTATTTCAACCTGCTTTCAGCTTGATTATGGGACAGAGACAGCCTTTGTCACTTTAGTGGCTGACCTATGCTGGGAGCTAGACCTATGCCTGTTGGACCCCTTAGTGGTTTTTGATACCATAGACCGTGGTATATACCTTTGGGTCACTGAGGACGGGGCCATGTGTGTGGGCTGTGGTGGTGGGGCTTGACGGTCCATCTCCTCTCACAACAATCATATGTGTTCTGAAAGATGCTTCAAACAATTTAATAACAAAACCAAGATAATATCCCTACATAAACAAAAGCCCCTAGACCGGGCTCTGGCATCTTTCTTCAGACTAGTAAGCCTCCCACCCCAGTCCTAATCCTTGGAGGGGGGCAAGAGCTCACGGCAGGTTCACTTCTCCAGCCGTTCCACCTTTAACTTCTCTGGGCTGCTGGGGGGGTGGACCGTGCTCCCAGCACGGTCCTCAGGGATCCCACCAAGTACCTTCCAAGTGTGGCAGGCTGGGGTGCAACCAGGTCAGGTCCTCCTTGCGGGGTGCAATCCCCAGCTGCCTTCGCAGTGTGGGTCAGGCAGTACTACAAGGAAAAACTGGGAGGTGATACCCTAAACTGAAACACGCAAGTGAGTGGACAAAAAGTTTAGCGGGAATAAAAATGGTAAGTACGCAGCAATTTTATTAAAACAATATGTTGCAATAGAATGCTAAAAAGATGATGAAAAAATTACAAAGCTATCCTAAGCACAAAAAGGCTTGTTCTGGCCTATGAGCCATGCCCTAACAGACACAAGACTAATATTGCCAATCAGTACTAGGCTTGGGAACTGCAAATCCCATAAAAAGGTCATGCACACTAAGTACCAGTGCACTGGCAGATAAATTCCTCTGTGCCTCTCAATATGAAATAAAAAGAGATAGCACAGTATGCCCATATAGTTGGGAAGTGCACAGCAGAGAACAAATTAAAAGGGATAACACAGTGCACCTATTACGGTTGGGAAATAATGGGCTTGCAATTACATGTGGGACATCCAAGTCAGAGGCATTATACTAGGTCCAAGAGGACCAACAACTTGCCTACAGCAACTGGATGTCCCTTCATATTACATGATATACCTTACAAGGCTGCTATATTAGTTCTTTATGACCACTGACGAAGACATTCAGTCGAAACACGTTTGGTCTCTATTTTGTATTTCCCAACCTGTGTTAGATGGGGTTACTGCCCTCTGAAGACACAAGTCTGCAGCCTGGGTGTGTTCCAGAATTCTTCTTTGAGCCTAGAAGCTTAGTTTTCAGCAGTGGCTAGGAGTGCATTTGCACAGTTAAAGCTTGTGCACCAGCTGTGCCTCTTGCTTGAGATGTCAGATCTGTCTACAGCAGGGGTCGGCAACCCCCGGCCCGCGGGCCAGATGTGGCCTGCGGAGGCGGCAGGACCAGCCCCAGCCCGGTCCTACCGCCGCCGCCGCCTCCTCCACCTCCTCCTCCTCCTGAGCCGCTTGACCGCACTGCCCTCCTCCTCCTCCACCGTGCGGAGGAGGAAGAGGAGGGCCGCGCGGCCTGGGGCAGAGGAGGCAAAGGGGGAAGCCCCGCGCCGCCCTCCCCTCCTCCCTGTGCAGGCCCGCACCACCCTCCCCACCTCCCCGCACGGGCCCGCGCCGCACTCCCTGCCTCCCCGTGCGGGCCCGCACCGCCCACCTCCTTCTCCTCTGCGTCCTCCACCCCACCCCCAGGCCACGCGGCGCATGGAGGAGGGGGAGGAGGAAGAGGAGGAGGAGGAGGGGGAGGAGGAGAAGAAAGAAGAGGAGGAAGAGAAGGAAGGGGTAGCAGAAGGAGGAGGAGGAAGAGGAGGAGGGGGAGCAGAAGGAGCAGAAGGAGGAGGAGGAAGAGAAGGAAGAGGAGGAGGAGGGGGAGTAGAAGGAGGAGGAGGAAGAGGAGGAAGGAAGAGGTGGTGAGTGGCCAGAGGCCTCAAGGTTTTTCAGATTTTTATTTTGGGTGCTTTTAATGCTAACAAGTCTCCCTTGGTTTGACAGTGATAGTGTGATGATGATGATGATGATGATGATGATGATGATGAGAGTCAGCTTGAGAGGCATGCAGGCACTGTTTCTTAAGACGAGAGAGTGTCACCTTCCAAAGTGTGTTTTGGGTGCTTTTAATGCTAACAAGTCTCCCTTGTTTTGACAGTGATCGTGTGGTGGTGGTGGTGATGATGATGATGATGATGATGATGATGATGATGATGATGACATGAGTCAGCTTGAGAGGCATGCATGCACTGTTTCTGAAGCCAAGAGAGTGTGTCTTTCCAAAGCGCTTTTTCTGTGTTTTTTTGGTTCTTTAATGGTGATATTGATATCCGCAAGCCTCTGAGACAAGGCCAATGTAAATTGCTGTGATTTTTACAAACTCATGCACAGTGAAGAAAAACCAAAGTCCTTTGACCAAGTACACACTTCTGAGAAGTACACTTGGTGCAAGAACTGTGAAACCACCTTGACATGTTCAATATGCATAGCCATGTGAACCCATGTTCAGTGTGAAACCCAAAGAGTTTGGTTATGCAATAAGCCTCTGAAATATGCAAGAGGCCATCTTAAGTAAAGCCATGTTCAATGCCCAAATGTGCTGTTTGGAATGGGGGGAGGGGGGTTGGCCAGAAAGGGAAGTAGATTTCTGCCATCTGTCTAGGAATAATGTCCAAATGTCCTCCATTTTGATCATGCCTAAGAAACATGCATTTATATTAACATTTTTTAAAAATCATCAAATTTTTTCGCATGTCCTCCATTTTTAAAAAATGTGTCCTACATTTGAAAATGTTGTCCTATATTATTTAATTATTTACTCTGCCCGTGATGATTTTTATTTAGCTTAGTTGGTTTTAATATGTAGTTTTTAATCTTACATTGTTTAATCTTGTTTTAAGGGGGGGTATTGTGTGTATATGGATGTATTTTAACCTGTTGTACGCCACTTTGATTGCCTGGCAAAAAGCGGGATAGAAATATATATATATATATATATATATATATATATATATATATATTTGCTTCTTTTAATCCCCCCCCCACCCCACCCACAACGTTGACTGGAGGACACCAACCCAGCCCCCGGCTCAAAAAGGTTGCCTACCCTTGGTCTACAGTGACACATGTACCTTAGTGACATCCCAGTTGGAATACTGCAATGTGTTCTACATGGGGCTGCTTTTGAAAGGTGTTTGGAAACTTCAAATAGTCCAAAGAGCAGCAGCCAGATTGTTACCTGGGGCTGACTAGAGAGAACACAAAACTCCTTTGTTGCAACATCATCACTGGTTGCAGTCTGTTTCCTGACACAATTCAAAGTGCTGGTTTTGAAATACAAACCCCTATATGGTTCATGTCAACTTTATTTGAAAGACTGCATTCTCTTTTATGAACCAGCCCATGCTTTGAGATCTCTGGGGAGGACCTTCTCTCTGTCCCACCACCTTGACAAGTACATCTGGTGGGAACATGTGGGAGGCCTTTTCAGTAGCTGCCCAGAGGATCTTCCCTTCCCAAAGATGTTAGATTGGCACCCTCTTAACTTTGTTTTCCCAGGCAAATATAGGCGGGTTACAGACTGCCATTAAAGTATGCGTGGAGCGCATACTAGGGTTAGGAAGGGGCGGTGCTTCCACACCCCCAAAACCCTAGTACACGCTCTGCATGCACAAAATGGCGGCGGCCGTTCCACATGGCCGCCGCCATGATGGCATCACGAACGCGCCGCCATCGCTTCGCGCGAGGGCGCTTAATGCGCCCTTTCGGCGAAGCAGGAAGGAGCTCTGAAATGGAGCTCCTTCCTGGTTTGTGTCGCTGGTGCAGCCGTGTGAAGGCTGCACCAGTGACGCAAATCAGAAAGGGGCCGAGCGGCCCCTTTCTGGGAGTCCCCGCTGCTGTTGGGGTGTTCTTGGGGCTTGAAGCCCCAAGGACACCCCTTTCCAGGCTGCAGGGAAGCGACCTTTTGCTGCTTCACCACAGCCTGCAAAGCAGCAGATCGGGGCCTCAGAGGCTGCCGGTCTGGCAGCTGAGGCCCCGATACAGCGTGGAAAGGAACAGGTGCAGGCCGCCGCTTTTCGGCGGTCTGTAACTCGCCATACTTTTTTTTAGGGAAACATTTTATGATCGACTATGTAAGGCCTGTCCCACCTAAATAATGTTCTGGATCTTGCTAATTATTGTGCTTGTGTGTGTGCATGTGCATATGTGTGTTTAATGATGTATGTTTTAATCTTTTTTAAAAATTGTTTGATCTCATTTTAACTTCAATATCTTGTGGGTTTTTAACAATATATTTTTAATTGGTTGTAAACTGCTTTGAGTCCTGAGCTAGGAAAAAGCCAGAATAGAAGTAGATATGTATTTAATAACAACAACAACAACAACAGAGTGGGATCACGATGGCAAAAGGTATTGTCAGTCAGTCAGTCAACCATTATTAGGCATACAACAACAACAAACATTTACAATAAAACTTCAGGATCGTTATTAAAATTTAAGCCATAATCTTGAAGCCTCTACCAGAAAATTGGCCAATAGCCTGGTAATATGTGGGTTCTGATCTTCCAATAAGTATTCCGCTGATAACCCATCCAAACAGATATTCATTTCCAATAACCTTCTTTACAATTTTCCCCTCAGAATTATATACAATGGACAAAGCAATACAGTCGGCCCTTCTTATACACGGATTTTTTATACACGGATTTAAGCATACACGGTTTGAAAATGTCCCAAAAAAGTATAAATTTACCTTGATGTTCCATTTTTTATTAGGGACACCATTTTGCTATGTCATTATATTTAATGGGACTTGAGCATACACGGATTTTGTTATACACGAGGGATCTTGGAACCAAGCCCCAGCGTATAACAAGGGTCCACTGTCCAATATGATGGAGAACATCTGGAGCTTTATCATAATATTAATGATTCAAAAATGGGGTCTGCAAATACCTACCCCTGATCACATTTGAGGGATGCATGTTCAATCTTGCAAACAAAAAGGTCTTCCTCGACACCAGCAGTGAAAGGGTTTGAAAATAGTCCAGTATCCTACCCTGCAAGTGGGGGGGGAGGAGAATACCAAGCATCGCTGGAGAACACACTCTGGGAGGAGTTGGATATGTCAGTTGATGTTCTTTCTCTGCAAGGCAGACCCTAATAGATTCAAGACACTTGTTTTTGGTTAGTAAAAGTAGAGAATCAAAATTTAAACCCACAGAAATTACTGTACTTTCATAAAATTTAGCCCAACTAGCATAATAAATGTCAGATAGTAGGAACCATAAAAGACTGGATCTATTAGGCCTGAAATGTATCGTAAACCAAAATCTAAAAGTCATCAAACTGGCTTCAGTTTAAAGAGCATTCAATAGCGAATGAGGCAAGATGGGGGAAATACATCTCTGGGATTTATTTCAGATCAGGAGCAGTAACATCACCTATGGCAGGGTTACAGATAAATCCTCTTTGCTCTCCTAAGTGAATGAGCTGATAGTAAGTTTTCCAAGTTTGAGGCGGGTTACAGATCATCGAAATGCGACGGTCTCCCGCCGCTGCTGCTTGCAGCATCCGGGAGCTGCAGCAGCCAAACCGCGTGGGTCCCGGGCGCTCTGAGAAGGAGCGCGGAAATTGAGTCAGCTTATCCATGGGTCAAGTTAAGTACTGTATCTTAATTATTATTATAAGAAGGAACCATCCCCTGGTGAAATACAAGAGTATAATCAGTCCTGGAAGCACTGACCCCTCTCTGCTCTCATCCATCCAGCCTTAAGAGTGAGCACAAAGAGTTATGTCTGCTGGAATTCTGTAAGTTCTTAAACATTGTTTTGCTTTGCTTCATCCTTTAGATTCTTTGTTATATCCCCTAAGTTTTACCCTCAACTTATCCACGGGTCATATCAAAATCTGTAATTATGGCTCCAAAACTTGCCCTCTACTTTTATGTGAGGTCGATTTATAGTCAGGTATATATGATAGTCTCTTTATTCAGCTTTCAACTCACTTTGTTGTTCCTATGAAGGGTGGTGGCTTCAAAGCTCTCAGATGGTGGTACTCAGCTCTGAAGGCCAATCCTTTCCTTCCTAGGCTGAGTTCACATGTGCCCACCATTGTCCACCCACAACAAGCCAATGAGCGAACTGAGAGGATGCTGAAGAGGCAGGGCTACAGCCTAGGAAGTTCTTCAGTGGCTTGGAGGAAGCTCTGGTGACTGGGGTGTGGGGCCGATGGGCAAGGCAGCTATCACTTCTTTGCTGTGATTGGATTATTAAAGATTAAAGATTGGGGGGACTGCAATGTTAGACAGTGTGCATTCAGACTAGGAAAGGAACAGACATTGTGCGTGCACGTGTGTGCCAATCAATGAAAAGGGGCGGGAATAAAGTTTTGGAGGAGGTAGTGTTTAGGGAGTCCCAAATGCTATGTGTGATGGGTAAGTTTATTGCACAGCACTTGGAGGAATGGGAATGGAAGGGAAGGGAAGGGAACAGGAAAATGTGTGTTAGTGCATTTAGCAGTTAGCGATGTTGCCAGGAGTCCCCAAATCATTCTCCAGCCATTCCACGACAGCCAATTTTGAAGGATTTTGAACCATCCTTCAAAACTGGCTGCCGTGGAATGGCTGGGGAATGGTTTGGGGACTCCTGGAGGCATTGGCGGTGTTCTCCAGTGCACTAACAAACGTTTTCCCCAATTCCATTCTGTTCCCTTCCATTCTGTTCTGTTCCAGTTCCTCTGAGTGCCATATGATAAGCTTAACAGTTTTAGTGCAAACAGGCTCTGTAATCCTGAATGGTTGCAAAGGTATGCAAGGAAAAGGAGAACAAAATAGCATTTTTACAGATATTGTGACTGCAGTGGGACAGGAGACTTGTGTGATAAGCCTCTTAGTTTTTGTTCATTCTCCTATGAGTTCTTAAAGACTTTTTCTATTTCAGTACGATTGCGAAGTCAACTTCCCCATCTCTACAGTCTTGTTAACTCAGTTCGGTTCAGATCATTTCACTTTAGGCATGTTAAAAATCTCTCTTTCTTGCTCTAATGATGTGGGAATATGCTTTGCTCCCTTTCCCGCTGTGATAACTGCTGATTCAGTTCAGCAGCTGCTTTTCCTGGGTTATACAGACAGAAGGTTTGCTCATATGAGCAATTTACCAAATGCAGCTGTATGAATATGGTCAGCTGACTTCCTTTTAAAAAGCTATTTCCTGCCTGATCCAGAAAGAAAAGTATATTTGTATTGTCGGGCCAAAAAATGGATGTGAATTCTTAGCATGCAGACCTCCCACTTGCCAGATAGTTTAGCTACACTGCCTTATTGTTGTATGTGTGGGTCTGAAACACTTAAACTGCAGAAGCAGTTGTTATGAAACTTCACTTCCTGAATTATTTTTTCATTCGTTTTTTATGGGTTTGGGGGGCTATGAGGCCATGTTCTGGAACAGTTTATTCCTGACGTTCCACCAGCATCTGATAAATTTCATTGATCAATTTCTCTGAAGATGCCAGCCACAGATGCTGGTGAAATGTCAGGAATAAACTCTTCTAGAACATGGCCCAGAAAAAAACCACAAAAAACTATGGATGCTGGCCATGAAAGCCTTTGACTTCACATATTTCTTCATTGTTTCATTTTTTAAAAAAAAAGAACTCAAAGTGTGAAGTATGGAGAAAGTCATAAGAATGAATTCTTATATATTAGACACCTTGTTATGTATTAGACATCTTATGTGCCTTCAAGTTGACTCTGGCTTAGGGCGTTAGGGTTTTATTCACAAGATTTATTTTGATAAGGTTTGCCATTTTGCCATTGCCTTCTTGTAAGGCTGAGAGTATATGATTTGTCCAAGTTCACCCAGTGGGTTTCCATGGCTGGGTGGGGATTTGAATCATGGTCTCCCAATGCCCTAATCCAACACTCAAACCACTATACCATGCTGACTCTTGCACATGCAAAACCAAGAGTAATAGAAATGTCCAAGTTGGCAAAGATCCCAAAACCACTTTTTCCCCATTGATAAGCTTATTAGTGTTTGAATGTATGATGTACACCATGCGACTACTGAATGATGTTTTAAAATAAGTGATCTGAGATAATATTCCCTTTCTGATTTGAGAAGCAGGTGCTAAGAAATAAAGGGATATACTCAAGTGTTTAAAAGCCATCACACTGATTCAGCTACAGCACTTTCAGTCCTCCAGATTTTGATATATCTCCATCATCCTTCAACATAGTCCAGGGTGGCAAGGGCTCACAGGAAGTGGAGTTCAATGACATCTGGCACGACCATATGTTCCCTACCCATGAGCTGCTATAGCTGGGGTGGGGATTATGTGGCATTCTAGATGTTGTTGAGCTCCAGGTCCCACAGCCATCATAGCCGATGGTATTAAATGGTGGTTGCTGCAAACCAACATCTGAAGTGCTGCATGGTTTCCATCCTTGTGCTACATCTCAAGGAGGACATAAAAGAGGTGTAAAAGGAAAAGAGAAGGACAGTAAAGTGATCAAGTGATGAAGCTAAATCATTAATTGTTTGTATATCTGCTTTTAAAGGGAATTATTCAGGGGGTAATGATAATATGTTCTCTATTTTAATGCATCATAGGAAGATGAGATGAGATGAGATGATAAGCCAGTGCACCAATCTTGCTAGAGAGGAAGGATGAAACTTCTCCCTCCACTGTCATAAGTAGTGGATCTAGCATAGAGGTTAACTAAATGAGCTAGAAGATGAGTTGGGAGGCAGAGCTATCACACTGGCCCTGTTGAAGGACTCCTTATACCCTGCCTCATACTCTGGCACTCAAGACAATGCATATGAGTTCCTAAGTGGTTTACCAGCCAAGCAGTCACCCAGCCCAGATCTGCCTAGCTACATCAAGGCATCCTGTGATGCATCCTCAGACCATAATTCTAAGAGGTTTGTCTGCGTATTGTGGAGAAAGTACAGAGAGAGATGCTTGTCTCTCCATCACAGCTCTAGATAAGCTGTGGATGTAAGTCAAAGTAAAGTATTCATTTATCCAATGCATAATTCATTGATAGATTTCACAAATGCAATATGTAGTGGTGCTCACTAATATATTGGGGTTTAAGGGGATGAATCAAGTCCATGCAGGAGGAATTTATCAGTGGCTGTCAGTTATATATGGAATGTCCATATTTAAATACACTGTAAACAACATTTGCTGGGAAGCAGCGAAAAGGAACCATTACTGTGTTTGTGGCTGGTTTTGAACTTAACACATGCATCTAACTATCCACCATGGAACCAGGACATTTGGTTAGACAGATCTTTGGGACTTTTCTTCTGTTCGCAGAAACTGGCTTCTCTGCATATTACCTTGAAAAGACCATTTACATGAACGGATGCTAAATATGGTGAGTTTCTCCCACCCCCATTCCTTTGCCAAGGATTCATTTGTCTAGCCCAGGAGTGGGGGAAATGGGCATCACCTGAGGCTGCTTTTGTCAGCCACAACCACTATAATATCATGCTTTTTTCTAGCCATAAAAGAGGTTGACCTGCCTCTTTGGGAAGTAAATCACCTTTTAGACAGGTTGCAGTGCTGCCCCGCACTAAACAATGAAAGCAGAATTAACTGGAAATAGGCAGTAAAATTGAGCTGAATGAGGGAGGTGTTGGAAATGAACAGGAAACAGCTGAAGCATGTTTCTCTAGTAATTAATCCTATCTACAGAGATCACTTCCACTGACTTTCCTCTCCAAAACATAGTGGTTTTACAACCATTTGTCCACGAGGCTTCTCAGCCTCAGGATTGGTCACACACACACGAGAGTCAGCATTAGACTTAGGGGCTGTGTAGACCACCCCTAAGGGGCAGCCTGCAGCCCCATTCAGGTACACCAGATCAGGACCATGGCAATCACATGCCATGGCCCCGATCCAGCCTTTCTAGGGCACAGAAAGGAGCCACAAAAAACAGCTCCTTTTTGTGTCCTAGAAAGGATGTGATAGAAATGGCACTGTGGCTTGAAGGTGCTCCTTTGGTGCTGTATTGTGTGTATGCAGTGCCAGAGGAGCTCTGTGATGCCACATGCCATATGGTGCGGTGCACAGTACCACGGTGCCCTGGGGGTGGAGCCAGGGCGTGAGTCATGTAGATGCTGCACCCCGACTCTATGCTCAGGCTGGGCCAAACTGCCAGTTTGCATAGTGCCTTAGTACAATATTTAGTGGATTTAAGAAGAAAAAAGTTTTTTTTAAAAAAAATTGGTCACAGGTAATTACCATGGTCTCTGAAAGCATACTGGACTGATTTGCTTCTGTAGTTCAGCTCTCAAGCATTTCAGAAGATTGCATGTTTTTACTATGGGTTTATCAAACTAATGTTGCATCCCACTTTAACTACAGTTGGCTCTTCTTATAAACGGATTTTTTATACACGGATTCAAGCATACACAGTTTGAAAATGTTCAAAAAAGTATACATTTCAAATATCAAACCTTGATTTTCCATTGTTTATATGGGACACCATTTTTCTGTGTCATTATATTTAATGGGACTTGAGCATACACGGATTTTGTTATATACGGGTTATCTTGGAACCAAACCCCAGCGTATAACAAGGGTTTACTGTACCATGGAATCCTGGAACAGATAGTTTACCGAGAGCCTTAGAATTCTGCAGTGCACTATGAGAGCTGCTTGGCAGAGAATTCTCATATCTCTCCAAACTACATATCTCAGGATACTAGAAGATAGGGCCATGGTGGTTAGAGCAAGATTACAGGACCCTACTTCGATGTCTGGATACAGTCCAGCATAATGGATAGATCTGTATTGATTACAGCAGGAACATAGTTACTACTGGAATAGGAGGGGCATTGACCCTGGGCCTCCTGCCAATGGAGGCTTCCAGCTAATGCTGATGCTGCTTGTCTTCTCCCCACAGGTCCCTCGGCAAGATGGCAGTGGCAAGGTGGCCACCACCTCTGAGCACCAAGGAATGGCCCTGTAGACTTTAGGTGCATCTACACTGTAGAAATAATGTAGTTTGAGTGTTGTAGCACCATCCTGTGGAGTTCTGGGATTTGTAGTTTTACAAGGTCTTTTGCCTTCTCTGCCAAATTGTGCTGGTGTTTCAAACTACAAATCCCAGGATTCTGTAGGATGTTGCTGTGGCAGTTAAAGTGGTGTCAAACTGTATTATTTCTCCACTGTAGACACACCCCTAGTCTACAGAGAGGAAACTTTAAAATGATACCTTAAAATCTCAAAATCTTTATTCTCTGAGTCAGCATTTTTAATTTTTGCCAGACCACCTACCTATGAAGACATTCATCAATTGGACCGCCTGAAGGGGTTAGGTATTGGGGGCACTGCTTTGCAGTGGTTCCGGTCCTTCCTCTCGGGCAGGTCTCAGAGGGTGCTACTCGGGGACTGTAGCTCCAGTAAGAGGTACCTCACTTGTGGGGTTCCTCAGGGGGCTATTTTGTCCCCGATGTTATTTAACATCTATATGAAGCCGCTGGGTGAGATAATACGGAGTTATGGTGCTGGGTGTTATCAGTACGCTGATGACACCCAAATCTATTTCTCCGTATCTCGTTCGTCGGCCTCGAATTCCGATGGCATCTCTTCTCTCAATGAATATCTTCAGGCGGTAATGGGCTGGATGAGGAAAAACAGATTGAAACTGAATCCAGACAAGACGGAGGTGCTCATGGTAGCGGCCCCGAAACCAAGAATTGGGTTGCAACCTCCAGTCCTGGATGGGGTCACACTCTCCTCCAGCGACTGTGTTCGCAGTCTGGGGGTGCTCCTTGACTCGTCGCTCCTGATGACAAATCAGGTAAATGCGACGGTCAGGAGTGCCTGCTATCAGCTTCGGCTGATACGCCAGCTGCGCCCTTTTCTGGAAGTAAGGGATCTCGAGACGGTTGTGCACGCACTGGTAACCTCACGCCTTGATTTCTGTAATGCACTCTACATGGGGCTACCCCTGTGCTTGACTCGGAAATTACAGCTGGTTCAAAACATGGCAGCCAGGCTTGTGTCAGGTACATCTAGGAGGGACCACATTACTCCGGTTTTGAGGTCCCTCCACTGGCTGCCTATCAGCTTCCGGGCCCAGTACAAGGTGTTGGTTATCACCTTTAAAGCCCTAAATGGCTTGGGTCCAAACTATCTTAGAGACCGCCTCCTCCCGTACAATCCTCCCCGCGCTCTCCGGTCCTCTGGGAGGAACTTACTGCAGGCTCTAAAATCTAGGCTTGCGGCAACCTCCCAGAGGGCGTTCTCTGCTGTCGCCCCCAAACTCTGGAACGACCTGCCGGATGAGATCCGTCAGATAACATCATTAGACAGCTTTAAAAAAGCGGTCAAGACGGATCTCTTCCGGCAGGCCCTTCCAGATTAACCATCCCGGCCCAGGTTCCCTGATTCCCTCATTCCTCCCATGGCCCCATCTTAGAGATGGTTGAGGATCAACAGAGGGATATCAGGGTTTTTAGTTTTAATTGCTGTTTTTATCCTTGATATTGTATTTTTAATATGTTATACTATTTAATACTGTCTTAAGGGGGGAGGGATAAAGTGTTTTTAATTGTCATATTTTATATTTTACTGTTGTTAACCGCCCGGATTGGTTTGCCAGAGGGCGGTATACAAATAAATATTATTATTATTATTATTATTATTATTATTATTATTATTATATATGGTTAATTTAAAAAAAAATAAATCTCCTTCCTCACTTCTTCAAGTGAAGAAAACGTATAGTAATCTTAAAATCCCATCATGTTTGTGCCATTTTAGTAATCAAATGCAGGTATACCTCAGTTAATAAAGATGTGTTCTTGAGCATTACTTCTTTGACAGAAAAACCTGAGGCAGCAACAATATGGAAAGAATAAGAATCGGTTATTATACCCCCTAAAAGAAGAGCAGTTCAGCATATTTCAGCACACTTTTTATTCAAAACTAATAATACACACATATGAAATGACACATCCAGGTCAGGTAAGCTACAAATCACATAAGTTAGTGAACATATTTTGCACCTTTGAAACTCTACAGTCAGACCTTGGTATCTATGGTGGATCTGTTCCAATTCCCCTTCCCCTCCCCCAGATACCAACAATTGCAGGACCTCAAATTTTATTTTCCTTAATGGTGGTGCAATGTCCATGTGCCTTCTAGTGCAGCTGCATCCATGAGCCACCATTAGGAAGAACATAGGCTTTTTGGCCGCAGATGTTGAAATCCATGGATGGTAGGTCCACAGACACAGAGGCTCCACTGTACTTGAAATCTTCTGCCATAATAATTAAGAGATTATTTTTCTTACAACAGCCTCCAATGTTTTATAATTTCTATTCTGATGGACAAACATACAGATCTGTGCTTTTTTTTTTTAACATGCTGGTTAGGCATGGTGAGGTAGGCTTAACTGCACTTCTCTTTTCTTTCTGACTCACTGTTTAGATATACTCAGTAAGGAATTGTGAAGACAGCCTGTTATTTGCCTTGCTTGTTCTAGGCAGACATGCATGGCTATGCTAGGACCACCTACAGCAGAATCCTGCTCTTTCCTAGCTCAAACTTTGTTTACTACAGCCATGCTATTGCAACGGTACATTCAGTGGCATCATTAAGTTTGGTGTCACCAGTTGCAGTAACTCATGGAGGCCCCTCATTGACATCCTCCCTTACCACATCATACAGAATCTTTAGTAATGATTTTTGTACTACTGTTACTTGGTAATCATAATTCCTGCATATCACTGGATGTCAACAGTTGTGACATAAAACAACTAGCAAAATTAAAAATTATACCTTTAAATTACAATATCATATGCACAGCCTCAGTGCATTTACATTTGCATTGTTCCATGCGGTTGAAGTAAAAAATTAATAAAAGGTGATGTTTTAAAAGAAAAATTTAAAAGAATAAAAAAGTTTAATTAAATTCAATATTTTTTTTAAAAATTTAAATTTTATTTTTTAAAAATAAACCCTGGGCCTAGGGTTGTCATAACCCCCCTGCAGGCGGGGCTTTCCCGGTTTTGGCGGAACCGGCCCGGTCCCATTCCGGTTCCGCCAATTCAGAGGTTGCGTCCCAGATTTGGCCTTTGCTGCGGGGCGGGCAGCACTCCTCCTCCTCCGCCTCCACGTGCTCCCGCAGCGGCCACCCACCTCCTCCTCCCCACCTCCTTTTTTTTTTTGCATGGTTGCGCGAATGCGCAGCCCGCCCTCTTCCTCCTCCTTCTTTTTTGGGTGAGCACGCGCAGCGTGCAGCCCACCTACCTCCTCCTCCTCCTCACCTCTTCCTCCTCCTTCGCGCGGCCACGCCGCCCACACTACTTCCCCGGTGCTGTGGCCGGCACCAGCTCGCGCTTGCCCTGCTTGCGCGAGCACGCACGGGGCCATATAGGGAGCACTCGTCCCCTTCAGGCTCTCTGGCCAATGGCAGAAGGGTGAGGGTGGGGCTATTTCCAGCCCCAGCCCACCAATGGCCAGCCTCAAGAGGGAGGTGGAGCCTTGGAGGAGGAGGAGTGAGACTCTGGGCCAGCCGGGGGAGAGAAAAGCATCCTTTCTTGGCGCATATCACCAAGGGAGGAGGAAGAGACGGAAGAGGAGGAGGAGGATAAGGAAGAAGTAAGAGGAAGAAGAGGAGGATGAGGAAGAGGAAGGGAAGAAGAGTTAAGAGGAGGAAGAGGAGGATAAGGAAGAGGAGGGGAAGAGGAGGAGGAAGAAAACGTAAGAGGAGGAAGAGGAGAGGGAAGAGTAGTAGGAGGAGGATAAGGAAGAGGAGGAGGAGGAAGAAGCATTTATATTAACATTTTTTAAAAATCATCAATCTTTTTTGCGTGTCCTCTATTTTTTTAAAAATGTGTCCTACATTTGTCCCGGTTTGGAGGTCCTGACTTATGGCAACCCTACCCGGGCCTCTCCTTTGTCCTCCTGATGAACATTGCTCCACTCACACCATCTCTTAAGCATTTTAAAAGGACACAGGCAAATGCCACAGGAATGGTGTCACCCCACTCTTAGAGTGTCACCTGGTGTGGTCTGCCACCACCCCCCCCAGTGACGGCACTGCCTACGCTGAAAGTCTGTGTTTTTTCAGCCCTCCTTCAACATCCTCTCAATGCTTATGCTTCAAAAAAAAACACAACTGGACAAACTGCAAGGAGAAAAAGGTATGCTGGGTCAGTATTAAAAGCCTCTGTAAAAAGGAGCTACACTTTCAGAGGTTTATGACCAAAACAGATGGGCCAAAAGGAGTGGCTTCCATCTGCTTTGGGGGCATGGCGTTCAGATGACACATGCCCCTGAAGCAGCCAGAAACTGCTTCGAAGCCGCAGGAGCTGATCTTTCCATGAGCAGATTAAATCTGCTCCTGTTGGTGGCCCATTAGTGACCACAGTGGTGGCCCACTTTGGGATTAGGCTGTCCAGTCACCACAGTCGTGGCCTGATCGGGGCTGGAGCAGCTTCTGGCTACTCCTTCATGTTGGTCTGCTTCACCCCATCATTAATTGAGATACGTCTGTATAGGTACTGTTCAACTTTTAAATTGTTTTCTACTCACATACCTCACAAATATTTTTTGGGGTTTTTTATCAGAAAAAAAATGGTGCCAGCCTTAAATTAATCCCGGGGTTACACACCTTAGCCTGGTGGGGCAAATCATATACACACAGCATAAATAAGTCCCCACTTTAACTGCCATGGCTCAATGCTACTTCTGGGATTTGCAGTTTTGAGAAATATGTAGCCTTCTATGTCAGATTGCTCTGGAGCCACAACAAACTGCCAGTCCAGAATTCCACGGCATTGAACCATGGCAGTTAAAGTGGTCTCAAGCTGCTTTCTTTCTGCAGTGCAGGTGTAGCCTGAGATAATAATAATAATAATTAATAATAATAATTTGTTTTTTTATATACCGCTATTCCAAAGATCATAGCAGTGAACAGCAAGTAAGCTAATTTGCCCCTAACAGTCTGGGTACTCATTTTAGTGACCTCGGAAGGATGCAAGCCTGAGTCGAGCTTGGGCCCTTTTGCTGGTCTTGAACTCGCAACCTTGTGGTTTTGAGTGAATGGCTGCAGTACAGGCATTTAACCACTGCACCACCAGGTGCATTTGAATAGATGCTATTCAATACTGAAACCACTTTCTACTCACAGAGCTCACAAATATATTTCTTCTTTTTTATCAGAAAAAAAATATTGTTGGCAAAGAGCACAGATGTGTGGTTTTATGCAGAAACATGTGGCATGCTGTTGGGTCCATATAGGTTGGTAGTGAAGCTTCTACAACAAGAGACAATGTACCACTGAATATGAGATGCAAAGGACAAACAAACAAACACTGAGGGATGACTGTATCTTTCATGCTGTGCTTAGCTTTCCAAAGCATTTGGCTAGGCACTGTTGGAAGCTAAGTGACAAAATAAATGGAGGTTTTTTTAAATGAAGTAGGCTTTGGTCCTGTAAAGCACATTTTTTAAAATACACCAACTCCATAGTTTTTTGTGGGGTTTTCGGGCTATGTGGCCATGTTCTAGAAGAGTTTCTTCCTGACGTTTCGCCAGCATCTGTGAGTGGCATCTTCAGAGAATGCTTGCCTGGAAAGGAGTTGGGTATATATATTGTGTGACCTGGAAAGGCAGGAATGATTTGCATGTGTATTGTTCTGTTGCTAATGGAAGGTAGGAGAGTCTGCAAAAGAGGATTAGTGTCTGCTTGATAGTGCTCATTGTCTGCTGGGAGATTTCTCATTTGCATTTGTTGAGTCTTTATCTTGCTATTTTTCAGGACTGGTAGCCAAACCTTGTTTACTTTAAAGGTTTCCTCTTTCCTGTTTCCAATTTAAAATTAATATAGAGCTGTTGGGATTAATTGTATAATGTAATTTGGCTTTGTAGCTCTGAGGCACATTTTCTTTGTCTGTGCTGGTGTGAAGAATGGATGGGGTAGGAACCTTTCAATTATGGTTCCCTCTCTGACCAAGAGACATCCAAAAACTTCCTCACCCCCAATGTCCATCCTCAATAATTTATACGGTTAGTTCTTTCTTGGGTCCAGACTATTTGAGAGACCATATCTCCCCATATGAAACTGCAAGAGCCCTAAGATCTGCAGGAGAAAGCTTTCTCTTGGTCCTATCAAGATCACAGGCTCACCTGGTGAGAACACAAGAGAGGCTTTGAACCCGCTGAAGTTTCCAGACAGTTTTGAGCCTGCTGAAGTTTCCAGACAGTTTCCAATGGAAACTGCATTGAATATGTAGAGTGTATTGCAGTAGTCCAAACAGGATGTAATCAAGGCATATGTCACTGTAGCCAGATCCGATGTCTCAAGGAATGGGCACAGCTGGCACACAAGTTTAAGATGTCCAGATGCACTCCTGGCCACTGCTGAGACCTGGGCATGCAGGCTCAAAGTGGAGTCCAGGAGCACACCCAAGCTGTGAACCTGAGATTTCAGGAGTGTAACCTCATCCAGCATGGGCAAAGCCCCAATTCCCTTATCTGTCATATGACTGACCAGGAGCGCCTCTGTCTTGTCTGGATTAAGCTTCAATTTGTTTACCCTCATCCACTCCATTACTGACAGCAGACACTGGTTCAGTACAGAGACGGCTTCCTTGGAAAGGAGAGAAAGAATTGAGTGTCATCAGCCTACTGATGACACCTCACTCCAAAACTGCAGATGACCTCTCCCAGCAGTTTCATGAAGATGTTGAATAACATGGAGGACAGAACAGAACCCTGAGGGACCCCACAAGCCTGTGGCCAAGGAGTTGAACAGGAGTCCCCCAACACCACCTTTTGAGTCCGTCCCTCCAACATAAAAAGGACTTAATGAATGAAGACTCAATAATAACACCAATAATAATGGAAAAGAAATTCCCAAAGAACTTGAGAGGATTGTTAGATAAGGAGTTAAAGGAAAGGAAAATAGACACAATGGAAGATTGGATAGATGTAAGAACAGAAAAAGGAAATATAAAAGAAAAATTTATGGGAATAAAAATTTCATGGTTTCACTATATTCAAATAGAACAATGGATTAAAAACTGGAGGAAAAGGAATGTAGAAAAGAAAAAGTATACACAATTTGAACAAATAATTCAGAAAGGAAGAGAAATGGAAGAAAATGAGAATATAAAAGGAATTACTAGTAAAATTTACAAAACGTTGATGGAGAATAAAGGAGGAAAAATAAAAGGAAAAAAAGGGATTATGGGAAGAATAATTAGGATGTAAAATAAATGACAAGGAATAGGATAGAATTTGGGATCAAAGACATTTGAAAAATTTATCAGTTCAGATAAAAGAAAATTATTATAAGTTGATTTGGAAATGGTACCTGACTCCAGTGAGATTACGTAATATTAATAAGAATAACTCAAAAAATTGTTGGAGAGGCTGTCAAGAAGTAGGGTCATATATGCATATGTGGTGGCAATGTAAATATGTACAAAATTTTGGGGGGAAAGTGCTATTAGAAATAGAAAATGTTATGATTATAAAAATAGATAGAAGACCGAGTATTCTTTTGTTATCATTATATAACTCAGAGAAATGGAAAAAAGAAGAAAAATATTTGGCAACAAATTTGCTTACAGCAGCGAGATTAATAATAGCAAGGTGTTGGAAAACGAAAATAGATGTAGAAGTGGAGGATTGGTACAAAGAGGTATGAAGATTAGCTATTAATGATAAATTGACATGTAAACTGAAAGTAAAAAAAGGACTATGGGAAAGAAATGACTTTGAGGGGATTTGGAAAGAATTTATTGAGAAAGTACTGAGAAAAGAAGATGGAAGATTACCTCCAGAAGACGAACTGAAATTTTGGATGGAATGTAAGGATGAAAATGGCTCTGGGGAAGGGCGGCACTGAGGGGTATATAAAATGTCAAAATGTAATAGAATCTAATAGAATGTAGGAGATATTTGTTTATGGAAATATTATAAAAAAAAATTTTTTTTAAAAGGAGTCCCCCAACACCACCTTCTGAGTCCGTCCCTCCAAGAAAGATTGGAAGCATTGCATAACAGTGCCTCCAAGTCCCATCCCAGAAAGGCATCCCAGAAGGATACCATGGTTGATGGTATTGAAGGCTGATGAGAGATCCAGCAGGATCAACAGGGACACATTCCCCCTGTCCATTTCTCTGCGTAGGTCATCCACCAAGGTAAACAAAGCTGTCTTCATCCCATAGCCAGGTCTGAAGCCAGATTGAAATGGATCTAGATAATCCATTTCATCCAGAAACCCCTGAAGCTGGGAGGACACTCACTCCAGAACCTTGCCCAAGAATGTAATATTAGAGAGTGGCCTATAGTTATCCAAATTAGTGGGATCCAGGGTGGTCTTTTTCAGTAACAGCCTCACCACAGTCTTCTTTAGACAAGATGGAAATCTGCTTTGCTGCAGTGAGGTATTTGTCATTCCCCTTTCAGAAGCCAGGGAAGGCAAGGATCCAGTATGCATGTGGTGGTCCTCACTTCTCCAAGGATCCTGTCCACGTCCTCAGGCTGCACAAACTGAGACTTATCCAACAATGCAGAACAAGCAGGCACTGCAAATACATCCACTGGACCTGAGTCAACTACAGCATCCAAGTCAGAGCACATCCAACTGATTTTGTCTGCAAAATTTCTTGTAAATTCTCCACAGTGAGCTGTTGAACGGTCTTTGTTTTGTTCTTGGGGGCCAGAATATAGAAGGCCCCTGACCACTTGGAATAGCTCCGCTGTACCACACCGTGCGGACTCCATGGTAGCAGAGAAGCATAATTTCTTCACTTCCCCTGTTGGCTTGGCAATGGACCCTAGCCCGTTTTCGGTCGCATTCACTTATTGGCTCCCTGTAACTGGCACAGTCTTCTGCCATCTTCACTCTATTCTCTGTCTTACTCATTTCATCACCACCAGCTCCCTAGTGAGCCAGGAGGTATGTTTGGCTCCACTTCGTGGGAGGGGACACTTAGGAGCAATCCTGTCCACTGCCTTGGCCATTTCCCTATTCCAGAGATCTGCCAGGGCTTTGACAGAATCACCTGCAAAGGCAACAGGAAACTTCCCAAGAGCTGTCAGGAATCCATCTGGATCCATAAGCCTTCTGAGCTGGACAATCTTAATTGGTCCCCAACCCCTAGTTTGCTTAAGTGGGGGAGTTTTTTTTATTAAAGCATTTTGTTAGGCTTTTTTAAAAAAAAATCACTCCACACTCATTCTCTTTATAAGGCCTAGATTCGTGCAGTTTACATTTTTAGAACAGATGGTTGGTTTATAATACTGCCTTTTGATCAGCTCTTATTTTACCTGTTGACCCATCAATTCCCTGCAGCAGATGGCTGGATGATTTAATTTGTTTCACTGTTTTTTGTAATGGTCTCCTTGGGGACTTCTAGACTTAAAAAGAATGCTGAGCTTCATGTTGGTCTGAGCACCTGCTCAACACCAGACACAATGTAATACAGATTACAGAATCTGTACATTATAATTGTGGTGTTATAGCAGAGCCATGAGAAAAAGATCCATATCTGTGCAGCACCCTCTGTACACTCCTGCATTGGCAGAATATTAGAATAGGACCAGAGGAGGTACTGTGGAGACATAGACAAAAGCCTCTTTCACATTATACAGAGATACTATTTTAAATGTCATGGCTCATCCTAAGGAATCCTGGAAGCTATAGTTTAGTGAGTCACTCAAGCTCCCTGGCACAGAATTCTAAATATTATGAATCTACAAACCCCAGGATTCCATAGGATAGAGTTAGGGAAATTAAAGGGGCATCAAATTGCTATTATTGCATAGTGTGGATGAAACCAAGGAGAAGGCAAGATAGTGGATGCTGGTGCCTCGTAAGTCAGCAAGGTGATACCTCCACTCCAACTTTTAATCCAAATTTTTAAGGAACTTTCAAGGGTGCCAAGCTTATTCTGTGGATAGGTTCATCAGTTTGGATAGTTCCTTTAAAGTTGAGAATAAACCTGAGAGTAAATGCAACACTCCATTACCATCAGAGCCACCAGCCTCCTGTGGGGCAAAATTGAACAGGACCTCTGCTGGTCCATTCACCATATGTAGATCCCAACTACAATATTTCACATAGATATGGAGCAGCAGTGGCAGTCATGGTGAGGATTCCTCTCCTGGATCCTCCGTGAACTGCACTGTCCACTGATAGTGAGAGATCAATTTCAGTTTCTCCAAAGGTGCTTTCAGGACTCAAACAAGCTGTATAGGAGACTGCATCTTGTTTCAGACTGCATCTTGCTTCATGCCACTTAGGGGGCTTCCAGGAACATATTTATTTCAGAGGCATGTGTGTGTGTGTTTGTGTATTTACTGATGTTTTTGTATGTTTTTAATTTGTACTGGTTTTAATAATTTATAAATTACCTCAAGTCCCAATACTGGGAGAAAAGCAAGTTATAAATAAGATGATGATGATGATGATAAAGCTTTTTTTTCAAGAGCATTGGAGTGGTTCCAGGGCCTAAATCCTATTGGTTAGTCATTTACTATATATTGATGGAATCAATATTGTAGCTTCAAGAACCAAGTTTCTGTAATTTTGGAAAACAAGAAAACATCCTTACTTATTAGCGAACCTGTGTTGTTATGTGCCTTCAAGTTGTTTTTGACTTATGATGACCCTAATGCCACCCTATCCCAGGGGTTTCTGGGGCTAAGAGAGCATGACTCGCCTAAGGTAATCCAGTGAGCTTCCATAGGACTTGAACCCTGGTCTCTAGAGCTGTAATTCAATGCTCAAATCACTAAACTACTCTGGCTCAGAGAAGAATTGTAGATAATTTTTATTGCCTTGGCTGAAAGTTGGAGCAAATTCCAGACTACATTCTAAATGGTTAAATAAATGTCTTATTTTTTTAAAAAATTATTTTATTTAAAAATCCTCTTCTGCAGCAAAACCATAGTTTCTAGCAGAAACCTTTAAGAAGCAAAGAAGACAGGGTTTCCATTTTTAAGTCCATGCCAAAAGGTTCAAAGTTGCATGTCTGCAATTAAGCTCCTCTCTCCTAAAAAGCATGTAAATGAAAAGGAACACCCCCTCCTTTTTTTTAGTTGGCAACTGCTGAGCGTATGCAGATCCAGCCTACTTTGGTGGGATTTGTGAGAGCCAGCCTGGCTACTTTTATGTAATACTTCAGGATGGAATTAAGAACATCAAGTTAGGCACCCAGATTAGAAAACGCACAGGCTCAAAGCTTTCACAGTTCATAACTGTCACATACTCTCTGGACAGACTCAAGAATAGCCAACTGCCTTCAGTGCCGGGAAAATTATTTCTGAGAAGGGGATAATGGTATCAAAGGTTGACTGTGGTGTATGAATTTATTAAGAGAAAAGTTTGCTCCCCAATCCCCTTGTTGTTTGTCTTAAACCCAAGGAACAGGCCTAGCTCTAGAATTTTATTAGCTGCTTCCTGTTATGAAGCCCACTAAAGGTTCCATGTGGATAACAATATGTTAAAAATAGAAATCCCATTATAGTTATTAAAAAGAAGGCCGAGGGGAAAGAGGTGGGTGGGCAAATTGCTTTGTGCATTTTTGGTAGCATTCAAAAGCACTCCTTCCTTTCAGTGGTGTTTTGATGATTGCTTGGAAAAGGAGTGAATGTGGAATTGACTTTTTGTGAATCCTTTTAAGGCTGGTGAAATAAAATTGGGGAGGAGGGAGTCGATATGGCCCTCCAGGTTTGCATTTCCTAGCATTTTTTTTTCACCATTGCTTATGCGGTGTCAGAGCGATTGGAGTTGCAGTCAAAGAACATCTATTATATATGATTTATTTATCCCACTTTTCTCCTGGGATTCAATGTGGTTCACAGGGCTAAAACAAGAAAGAAAGCTAAAAACCTGATAACAGAAATGTCAAAATACAATTAAACAAGTTATCATGTTAAAATTCCTTCAGCTTTTAAAAAAATCATTTGAAAAACATAACATTAAAGTTTAAAATACAGCACAGCCCATAAAAAAACAACTCCCTAAAACAAAGTGCCAAAATGTCACGTCCTGCTACAAAATTTATTTATTTATTTATTGCATTTGTACCCTGCCTTTCTCTCAAGATGAGATTCTTATTCAAATAAGAGAAGAAAAATAATGCAAACTGGAAACTGAGAAACTTGAAAGGGGTGAGGGGGGAATCACATCTCATATTAATCTTGAAAAAAGCCATCTATTTTAACCAGATTTTTCTGCTTGTACACCATAGAATTCTTGCTTCTGAGATGCATGTGTTGGTGTTTGTATCACATCTTCCATATGTCTTTTGTTTCCTGCATCAGTTTCATAACATGGGCTCCCTCTCCGTCTCCACCCATATCTGCTTCCCCTTTTCCCCCTTCCACAATTTTTTTTTTTACACACTTCATCTCTCTGGGAGCCTCGACACTGACAGACAAAATCAGCCTCCCTTTAGGTTACTCTGATTTGCAGCAACCATGGGCTTCTCAACACACATAGAGGCAAGTTTTGGGGAATTGTCCACACACAGTTTCCCCTTTCAAGCTTATAGTGATCTGACAGATTGCAGTATGTGTGGCTACACAGCCATGGCTACTCCGGGCTTTCTCCCCATGTGAATGTATGTAATTCTAAACTACTCCCCCTGGTCTCACACCAACATTGCCATGGAATGCAGTCCACACATATGTAGGACAACGTACAAATATCAGGGTTTTCTGCATAAAATCAGGGTAAATCCCCACTTTTTCCTCTGGATTAAAGCCCTGAGGTGATAAGAAAGCCCAGATTCTGCTCCAGTTATCCCATACACTGTTTGAACAGCTTACTGTGAAAACTAGATGAGACCATTTTATTTGGCCCATGAAGATGCACTCTCAATTTCTCTGGGATGACCCATGGCATGCCAGAAGACACATTATCTTTGCCATCTCTAGAAGATTCATTGTAGATTGGCAAGAAAATTTGACTTTAATAAAAACAGTAGCAAACTGTTCCTCCTTGCTATCTAGGAATAATACTGTTGAAATGAACAGATCTTCCCTCCAGACATCACGATCGGGGAATGTTTAAATAGTGTCAGCATCAGAGAGAGGACCACATTGACCTGCAGGAATTATGATGTATACAGATTGTTATGCCCTATATCAGGGGTTGACAACTACTAATGCCCCCCTCATGAGGCATGCATGCACACCAACACAGACACACACATACACAGCAAGCCTAAATATCTCTACATGCTGTCACCATTTTGAGAGGGTCTGTAGAGGAAAATGAAGGTATTTGGAAGTAGTCCAGGCTTCTAAATGCTAATGGGAATAGGGTGGGAGAATTTTGCATGTTTTTACATGGTGGGGATTTCTGTGTAATTTGGGGGTAAATAGCATGGATTTTTAAAATTGTGCTGCTTTGGGGACCCGGTAAAGGGCTTTAGGGGCAACATATATGGGGTCCAGACCACAGGCTGCACTTTCATAGAAGCAAAGAATTGGAAGAGATCACAAGGGCCATCCAGTCCAACTCTATGCCATGCAGGAAGACACAGTAAAAGCACTCCTGACAGATGTCCACCCTCTGTTTAGAAACCTCCAAAGAAGGTGAATCCACCAGTGTCCGGGGCAGGATATTCCACTGTCACACAGCTCTTACTGTCAAGATGTACTTCCTAACATTTAGGTGGAATCTCTTTTCTTGTCATTTGAATCCAATGTTGCATGTCCTAGTCTCTGGAGCAGCAGAAAACAAACTTGCTCCATCTTCAGTATAACATATCTTCAAATATTTAAACATGGATATCATATCACCTATTAACCTTATCTTCCCCAAAATAAACATAAACAGCTCCCTAAATCTCTCCTGATAGGGCATGGTTTCCAGACCCTTTACCATTTTGGTCACCTGCATCTGGACACGCTGCAGCTTGTACACATCCTTCTCGAATTATGGTGCCCCCCTCTGCCCTATATTTATATACTTATTGCACTTGTATCCTGCCTTTCTCTCAGAATGGGATCCAAGGCAGCTTCCCATAGTTTAAAAAACAATAACAACTAAAACACTGATTACAAAAGTTACAAAAGAATTTAAAAATGGTATTATTAAAACATGGTTAAAACCAATTGAAAACACTTAGAACATATTTGCAATATAATTTCATGTAAAGATTATTTTAAAAATACAGCATCCACATTGCACACACACACACACACACACACACACACAGAGAGAGAGAGAGAGAGAGAGAGAGAGTAACTCCATATTTAAAATTCGGAAGGTCTGTTGAAATAAAAACATCTGTACCTTTCAATGGAAAGATTGTGCTATATTGTGCTGATGTGCAAAATAACTTCAGTGCCATAGAAACTGTGGTTATTTTAGCCTATTAATATTGCTCAGACCCCACCCAACTGTTTCTGGGCAAGGGATTCTCAGCCCATACATAAATATGAAAAATGATTTTAAAATATGAAACATTTATGTAGATCCCCCAAATAATAATAGGGCTGTTGGGTCTAATTTAGTAATGTCTTGAAGCCCTGCAGTGTATTTTATCCTAAGAAGAACTTTTCTTTATCATGTTCCTTGTGCTGTTCCAAATATCATTTCTGCCTTGAGAGACAGAGAAGGGGGGGGGAGAGACTGCAGCAAGAATTAGACTTGCAGAGACTGAAGATTTACTGCCCCCAGGTGTTCACATAGGAATTTATTAGATTAGAAGAGATAATTTCCCTTTTGTTTGCCCAAGGCTAAACAAACAAACAAACAAACAAAAAATCCACCCTTACAAAACCTTTTATAAAAACAATTCACCCTGTCATACAAGCCATCATTTGCTTAGATTCAAAGTAGCATAAAGCTTTTCAACTTGGTTTTAAAACTGATGGCACAAGAGGATATAATTAAGCATGAGCATTATTTGTGCAATGTAACAGTGCTGCTAGTCGTTTTCTGATTTCTTGACTTCAGTCTACTTTCTGATTAATGACTGAACCAAGGTATAATAATAATAATAAATAATAAAAAATTATTTATATACCACTTTTCCATGGTGATCAAAGTGGTTCACAGGTCCATCAAATACACAATAAATCTATACAATTAGTCATAATATCAATACAGATAAAACCGACATTTTGTAATTAACAGAATTCTAAAATCACATCTAAAAACATAGAAACATAAAAAACATCTGTCAGTCATAATGAGCATCTTTCAGCAAAACATAATTCTATGTGGAGTCAGGAGGAGTCGACCAGAAAAGATAAGTCTTAAGGCTTTCTTAAAGGCATCTAAAGAGGGGCTATGCCGTATTTCTTTCGGAAGCTTGTTCCAGTGCATGGGAGCGACAGACAAAAGCTTTTGGTGAGTTGATGCCAATCTCGTCTTAGGATGTTCAAGTAAGCATTTCCCTGTGGTTCTGAGAGTGCGGGGTGGATTAGATGGGGAGAGGCGCCCCTCAAGTAACACGGGCCCAAGCCATGTAGGGCTTTATAGGTATAACCAACACTTTGTATTGAGCCGCCCGAAGCTAATAGGCAGCCAGTGAGAGATCTCAATACCGGTGTTATATGATCTGATCTAGAAGTTCCGGCGACCAATCTGGCTGCAGCGTTTTGAACTAGCTGAAGCTTCCGCCTGGTACAAAGGTAGCCCCATGTAGAGCGCATTACAGAAATCTAATCGAGAGGTTACCAGTGCGTTGTACTACTGTTTCAAGGTCCTTTTGGTTGAGGCAGGGTCGCAGTTGGCATATCAGCCGTAGCTGGTACCAAGCACTCTTGGCCATCGCATCTACTTGAATGATAACTGTAGAGATGAGTCCAAGAGTATGGAAAATCTTGAACTATTTGATATCTTATTGCTACTTTAAAGTATATAAATCGTATGGGAAATTGTGTTTTTTAAATTACTTTTCAACTGTAAATTTGCCTTTGCAGTTCCTTGTTTTTCCATGTATGGGCAACTATGACTCCAGCAAGACTCTTTCGTTTCTTTTTTTCTGTCTCTGTGATTAGAGCATATATTTTGATTATAGTTATACTGATAGGTTTTCCTTGAAATTGTATGATATTATATCCTTTGATTGCTTTTGCTACATATCTCCTCCCTTATAAGGTTACTCCACTCTCTTCTTCAGTTTTATTTCCTGAGTAAAACCTGTGTGATTCTCTGACTCAAAATGCCCATTCCTGCCCTCTTAGCTTCCTAACTCCAAATATGCAATCTTTTATATTCCATTTCTTATTTTATTATGTCTACTTCCCCCTGATTTATGCTTTTCACATTTCAAGTTCCTATAATTACATTTGTGTAGCTGCAAACTTTCTTCTGAGCATGCCAAAATCTAAGCATCCTTCCAGCTTGAGTCCAGTTGTGACATAAGCCATAGCACTACTTGTAGTTGTCCTCTGCTCTACCTCCATAGCGGTGAGTGCCTTCTGACCTGGGAGTGGCATCTTCTAGCATTATCTTTGTTTCATTTTGGATTGTCTCATCATAGGGCTTTCATAGTAAAAGATACTCAAAAGGAGATACCATACCTCCTTCTGTGTAGTGCGACACATTCACAAAATGTGGCTAAATCGTCCAAAAACCACAATGGTGTGACCACCAGTCACACTTGTTTCCCATGATTAAATTGTAGGGAGGTGTCCCACTCCTCTCCCATCATCAAGGCATTTGTGCAGCAGTCATTTCTGCAATAATGGAAATTCCAGTTATTGGAGAAATGGCTGCTGCATGAATGCATTGATGACAGGAGCAGAGTGGACACCTCCCGACGATTTAATCACAGAAAGCAAACACAACTGGCGATCACGGTTTTCTGACAATTTAGCCACGTTTTAGCGACAGCAAGCCTCCATGGACAATCTCCTATGGTACCACTGCTATTGTCCCTGAGAGAGCCTCTCCCATGTCTCTCTCTCACACACACACCTGAAGCAATGTACATGGAATTGTGAGAAAGTACCATGTTATCATTTGTCCCAGCAGAAGTCTTGGACCAGGGTGCAGCCTAATTCTCCATGCTTCTTGGTGGTCATTGGGGTTGTGGGGTGAGATTGTTACATCTGCAATGTAATCGCTGAGCACAGTTCTATAGTAATGGGAAATACTAACAGTAATGTCTTGTTGAATACATAATACGATACCTAGCAGAGATTATTGAAATAAGATATGAGGCACGTAATCAATTAGAGTGTTCCCTTCAATAATGGACTGCAAATGGGCCATTTGCATGTCCAATTTTTATTCTTTAGAAACCCAAACAATGGTACAGAGTTAATAAAGATGACCCAGGAACTCAGGTAACTCCAGCTCTTTTCATAAATTATGATCAGTTTGATACCTCCCCCTCCCCTTCCTGTAATTGCCAGTGAGGGAGATCAAATATCATAAGTCCTAACTTGAATGGTCAAGAGGGAAAAGACCCATCCAAACATGTGTTTACAAGATCCCAGGTCATTTTTGGAAAGCAATTTTTTAGGGTGCCACACACACTTCTATAGGGCTTTTGGACAATGGATAAGAAAGCAGAATTCATTGGTTAAATCAGATGAGAGGAGGGATTACAGCATATATACATAGTCTTACTGCTGTCTTGAGGTCTGACACACATAAATTATGACTCCAAAATGACAAAGGATTGTTGTGGGTCTGCGTAGACAAAGAGAATCCTCCAAGGTCACCAATAGTCTGCACAACATATACTTCATTAACCTCTGGCTTGGACTAATCACAGGGGCTGAGTAAATGTCACTGGACAGACATTTGGCAAAGCTTCCACAGTATTAAATTATTTTTTACAGGGCAGAACAGGCTTAGGGCTGATTTCTTGAAATTATAATAACAACAGTAACTAAAGTTTTCAGTTATGTAATCAAATGTTGCCCTCCAAAAATGTGGAGTCAAAGGAATTAGGATCTCTCCCCCTCCCCAACAGGGGGTGAAATTATTTAGCCCTGTGCTCTTAGCAATGTGATGTCTTTGGGACAGAAATCTTAATTAGATTTCATATAGAAAATCTCCAATTAAATAAACCAGCAAAGCAAAAAACCAAAAACATCCAAACCCAAATCTGCTTTAAAATTAGCAATAGTGTTATGCCTGGCTGCAAAATAATATGAAGATAGTGATGTTTTTAATTAATTAATGCTGCAATGCTTCATATGCTTGCCTGGGAGCAGATAACATATTGCATAAATAGCCAAGATTTGTGGTACTTCCAAAGAGATTTCCCACCACCTAATATTCTTCCCTGGATATATGAAGTGTAGTAGTGTAGTAGTAGGTGATGGCATGGTGATAGTTATCAGCATTTCAATCCTGTTCCTGAAACAAAAAGACTCCGAGAGAGGTTTAAAGACAGCCCTCCGCTTGGTAGGCTTGCACTATCAACACAAATGCACACCTACTACACCTAAACACCAAAGAAAAAAAAAGAAGGGGGAGGAAAGAGGAAAGAACAAACATCTTTCAACTGGACTGTGAAATGAGTCTGCTTCAATATATAAACTCATGTTTTAAAGCTATTTGAGTGTGGTGGACTGCAGGGTTCTCACTCCTGACCCTGGGGCCAGGGATCAGCACCATATTTTTGCCCATGGCCAATAACGTTTTTCTTTCCTTCCTAGTCATAGAGTTGAAAGGGACATCATAGGCCATAATCTCCAACCCCCTACTCAGTGCAGGAACTCCAGATAGAGCATCCCCAGCAGGTACCATGGGTTCCACTTGGAGAAGCACCGATATATACTATGGATTAATTTCTTGCTTCTCTAAATTCTTTGCAAGATTATGCACCAGCTCAGTAAGGTACATTGTAGGCTCAGATAATGGGAGAATGTTCCTCTAAATACAAAAAGGAGTGGGGGGGGGAGCCCCCTAACATAAATCTGTTACTAACTCGGACTTCCGGTTTGGCATGGCTCTAAATAGGTCTCTTCTAGGATAGCTGCTGGGAAGGGACCTGCCAGTTGCAGATTTTAGGATTGCTCTTTGGAGGTTTCCAAGGCAGTCAAGAATTCCCCCTGTTATTGGGGAATCTGAGGTGCTCTCAGGAGTCCAATCCCGACACAGGGATTGAAGAAAAGAAGATCATTCTCTCCCAAGGTGTATCGGAGGGGACCATGGAGCAATACACAGCCGCAGCGTGTGCCGCCATTTTATGGCCCACAGGACACACCCAACATTTTAAAGTGTTTGAATTTGACAGCAACTTGAAAACCTTTACAGTGGATGCTTTAACTTTTGCAGTAAACTCTACCAAAGACGGTAAACCAATATTATCTGGATCTTTATTGTTTGAATAAGAATGCAAAAGGAGCAATAAAGCAGAAAAGAGGAGGGGAAAAGACTGACATACAGGGGCAACTTTTAAAAAGACCAAAATCAGAAATTAGAGGAAATTTAAAACACAAGAATGAAAGGGGAAGTTAGAGAAGAAGTAATTTTTCAAAGAGAGGAGAACCAGGAAAAGAAATAGTGTGGCTGGATGGTCCGGAGGTCGAGGTTCGGAGGAGAGCCAGGGAAGGCGACGGAGGACGGGGAACCCAGGAGGTCGAAACGCGGAGGAGAGCCAGGAAAGGAGATGGAGGACGGGGAATCCAGGAGGGGTCAGAACGCGGAGGAGAGCCGGGGAAGGAGATGGAGGACGGGGAATCCAGGAGGTCGGAACGCGGAGGAGAGCCGGGGAAGGAGACGGAGGAGCGGAATCCAGGAGGTTGGAACGCAGAGGAGAGCCAGGGAAGGAGATGGAGGACAGTGAATATAGGAGGTTGGAGTGTGGAGGAGCCAGAGAAGGAGACGGAGGACAGGGAATATAGGAGGTTGGAGTGTGGAGGAGAGCCAGAGGAAGGAGGTGGAGGATGGGGAATATAGGAGGTTGGAGTGTGGAGGAGAGCCGGAAAAGGAGACGGAGACGGGAGACCAGGGCGTTAAGAAAAGAGATGGAAACCGGAGAGCTGAAGAGGTTAGAGAAGAAAGGAGGGCGAGAGAAGACAGAGGGACAAAGTTTTGGAGGGCCGAATGTGGAACTGAGTCTTAAAAGGGAGAATCTGTTCGGAAAATACAAAAGGTTGGAGAATAGAAAGTTGGAGAAGAGATTAGTTCAGAAAAGTGGGGAGGTTGGGGTCTAAAGATTCAAGGGGGAAAAAGGGGGCTTTTGGCAGGAAATAAAGACTTGTAGGTTGCAGAAGGTGAAAACATTTAGGAAGGGGAGGATTTGGGGTAACCAGAGCTTAAACAAGCTTGGTGTTTCAAGGTCACTACACACGAGGTTTTGGAGAAGAAGCCGGATGTGGAGACATTTTTTCCTTTATCTTAGGGGTGGTTCCCACTTGCGATTTACAACGCTTTAAAATACACCGGTATCAGTTAATCGATTCAAATAACCTGGTCTTATCCCGCGTTCCGAATCGCTTTTTTTTCTTCGTTCTCATTTACCCAATCGATTCGCTTTAAGTGATCCGCTTCATTCCTATTCAAATAAAACGGTGTATATATAAATCGGTTTTAGCCTTATTTCGTTCCCACTCACCATTTGGGGCTGTAATCAAAGCAACGTCATCATAAGTCATTTTAAATTTTGCGGTTGTTATAAAAGAACCAATGAGGAGGCACTAAAGTGCCTATGAGTCCGCAATTATTCATGGGGAAGGATGGTGAGGGAGAGAAAACTGCCCAAAGCACTTTTGCTGCCTTGGAAGAAAGCCCCAAGCTGGGGGAGGCTTCTGGCAAAGCAAATTTGGGGAGCCCAAGCGTTCCAGAGAAACTATGGGGATGGTTTTTGCAGGACCCATCCTCTCTTGATGTCTCCCAAGACAGCCAGGGAGAATCCCTTCAGAGAGCCCAGAGATCAATGGAGAGAGCTTCTGGCAAAGCGAATTTGGGAGCCCAAGCTGTTCCAGAGAAACATGGAGATGGGGTTTGCAGGACAGCATCCCCTCTCATGTCTCCCAGACAGCCAGGAGAAGATCCCTTCAGAGAGCCCAGAGATCAATGGGGAGGCTTCTGGCAAAGCAAATTTGGGGACCCAAGCTGTTTCCAGAGAAACTATATGGGGATGGGTTTTGCAAGACAGCACCCCCCTCTTCATGTCCCCAGACAGCCAGGGAGATCCTTCAGAGAGCAGAGATCAATGAAGGAGGCTGCTGGAAAAGCAGGGAGGGCACATCTTCCCAAAGATTTCTTTCCAGGGTTGGAGGAGAAGGCAGTATCCGTTGTGAGAAAGAGAGGGAGAAAGGCTCTTCCCCCCCTCCATTGATCAGAGCCCTTCCTGCCTGGGCGAGATCAGATGCCTCCTCGTGAGGAGGCTTCCCTTCCCTGCCTGGGCGAGATCAGAGCCCAAGTGGGCAGAGAATGCCTCTCGAGAGGAGGCTCCCTTCCTGCCTCTCCTCCGTTAGAAATGGGCTCTCCCACACAGAGGGGAGTTGTCAACACCGCGGAAGCATTGTAGTCCTTGGCAGATGCAGCGCTTGAGCAGCCGGGACTTCAGGCGCTTAAAGTGCTGAAGAGATTAAGCGCCTGTAAACCATTAAAATAAAATAAAAAAATCTACTCTTATTGAAAGACAACAGCGGACAAAGGGGTGAGGGAAGCAAAAATGGCGACAGCCACCGGATGGGGACAGAAAGGGCAACTCCCCCCCAAGCCAGCCCATCGCGCTCCGCTCCTCCCATCCAGCTAACCTGATTTCAAAGGCTGTCGTTCCTATTTAAATGCTCCAGTTCCTATCCCGATTCAAGGAAAAATGTAGGTTCGACCCTCCTATTTTTTTAACCCATGTTAAATGATGATAACAAGGATTAAATAATAAACTGCTTTACGAATCGATGTTATGTGGGAACGATTGCGGGTTACTCTAACTGATCTAGAGTTAATTTCGGTTTCCAATAGGAATGTGTCACCTTGGATTCAATTTGAATCCCGGCGTATCAACCAGTGGGAACCACCCCTTAATAGACAAAGCCAAACACAGTTTAAAGACTGAACACCAGAGACACAGAAATTGATCAAGTGCCATCTACTGGTGGGAGGTGGGAAAGAAAGGAATCTTGAATACATTGTGACAAAGTGTAAGTGAATACATTATATGTTAAGAAGCAAATTGATGCTTGAAAGAATCTTCATACAAAATATATATTTGTATTAAGGTTGAAATAACTGTCTATTAATTCAGTAGTTATATAATAACACATTGATATTAATATGAATTCCATCCAATAGTAAACGTAATAATATATTGAAGGTTGACTACCCCCCCCCTTAAGAACAAAATGGTGACAGACACAAACTGCGAAGCAGCAACAACAACAACAAGGAAATTATCATAAGAATCGATTAAAACGTAAGACATGAACATGGTATTGTTGGAAGAGATAAGACAAATGAGACAAGAGATAAACAGACAAAGATGACCTGAGACAAGATATGGAGAGGATGAAGGGAGAAATAAATTAGAAATAAGACAGGATCTTCAGAGATAACTAAATCAATTAAACAATAACAACAGATGTCAAACAGTTAAATCCAAAATTAAAGACCTTGAAAGGAAAAATACAGAACTAGAAGAGAAGTTAAAAGAAGAACTGAGAAGAGAAAGAACTTCAAGAAGAAAGAACGAACCAAGAACAGAAGAATAGAGAAAAATGTCTAAAAATTCGAGGTCTACGGAAGAAGAAGAGGAAGATTTATCAGGGGTAGGCAACCTGTGGCCCGGGGGCCAGATGGGCCTGGCGAGGCCTTGGGACCAGCCCCAGCCCGGTCCTGCCGCCGATTGCCGCCGGGGCCTTTGGCCTCTCGTGCGCAGAGGCAAGGGGGCAATTGTCTATAGACGCCTCAGAAACATGCATTATATTAAAATTTTTTAAAAAATCAGCAATTTTTTTTGCGTGTCCTCCACTTTTTTTAAAAAAAGTGTCCACCATTTGAAAATGTCCTACATTATTTATTTATTTAAAATTTTAAAACATTATTTAATTATTTATTTTTGGACTTCGGCCCCCCAGTTGTCTGAGGGACAGCAACCCGGCCCCGCGGCTCAAAAAGGTTGCCTACCCCTGGTATTATGATAAAGTGATGGAAATCTTAACAGACTTTATGGAAACGGAGAAACGACAATGGAACTACAGATGGATAAAGCATTCAGGATCAATTCCTGGGTTGCAGGCAAAAGAAATTGCCCAGAGATGTAGTAATTTATTTCGTCAGACTCATTTAAAATAAAGAACTACACAACACTACGAAACTAAATTAACAGTGAAAGGAGCAGAGGTACAACTGTTGAAAGATGTCCCAGGAACGGTTTTGAGGAAAAGGAAGGAAAACGCTTTTTTAACAAGAAGATTCGAGACATGGAGATAAGATATAGAGGGAAAACCCTGAAGGAATTTCTTTTTACTCACAACAAGAAAAATTAAGCTAATAAGTGTCCAGGAGCGAAAAAGTTCTTAGAAGAATTAAATGTGGAATCAGACCAGTCTGCTGAAGAGAGACTGAGGGATTGAGGATAAAACTTCAAAAAACAAAAGAAGACTGTCAAAAGAAAGATGAAGAATTAGAAGAAGAGGAGGACGGGGAAGACAAGTCAACAGGAGAGGAACCGACGGAATTAGAAATAGAATAACCCCCCACCTTATATAAATATATGTAATATAAAAAGAACAAAGATGAATCGAAATATAAAATGTTTGACGGAACGTAAATGACTTAATAGTCCACAAAAGAGAAGGATAATCTACCACTACCTCAACAAAATGAAAATGGACATTTATGCTTGCAAGAAACACATATTAAAAAACAAGAACTAAAATACCTCATCAGCCAAAATTAGGAAAGAAAATTTTCGGCATGCAATAAGAGAAAAAAGGTTGGTGATCTATGTTAAGAGAAGTTAAAACAGAACTTTTTATGACCCACAAGGACGTTATATCGGCTAGAAATTGACCATCAAATTGGTAAAACTTTAATTGTGGGGATAACACACCAAATGAGAAGAAAGATTATTTTTGTTAATCTGACAAAAATTTGACCCAATAGATTACAAATTCTGAAGTACAAAAGTCATTGTCGAGAATTGACCTTTTATGACTTCGACATCGTTAATTCCAAAGATCCAAAAATAGAAATTCTACCAAAACACCACAGGCCACCATCCAATTATATAGAAATTCAAATCTACCTAAAGAACGCAATTGGAGATTAGAAGAATCACTCTTAAGAGATGAAACATACTAAAGAAGCACAAGAACACTTGAAATTATTTTAAAGAAAATATGGGCAACGAAGTTATACACACAATAGTATGGGACGCCTCAAAGGTGGTAAGCGAGTGTTCTTCACACAAAAAAGCATGAGAAGAGAAAACAAGGAAACAAATTAAAGGCTTTACTACAAGAAAAAAAAGAAAGAAATCCAACTGAAAAAGAATCCGGAGAAAAAAGATGTGTTGGAAGACATAAAATGATGCAGAAACAGATCTCTATAATTCATATGGAAGAAACAGAAAGAAACTCAGATATGCTAAACAAAATTTTTTTGAAACAGCTAATAACCAGAAAGTGGTTGGCTTGGAAACGAAAGAATGTTGAAAAGAAAACAATCTTGAAAATCAAGGATGGGAACGATATTCAAACTGACCAACAAAAATCAAAAAAGCTTTTTGAAATTTTCAGAAATTATTCACACACCTACAGTAAAGAAGGACGAAATCAGAGATTTCTCAAAGACCAGAAATAACACCAATTACGAAACACAAAGAACTGAATTAAATAAAGATATCATATCAATGAAATCTCAGAAGCAATAAAGAAATGAAATTAGGCAAATCTCCGGGACTGGGTGGTCTTTCTTCAATATACATAAAAAATAGAATCAAAATTATCAACCCTTTAACTGTGTGATGAATACAATTTTAAAAGAAGGAATACCAGAGTCTTGGCAAACATCGTATATCACACTAATTCCCCGAAGCAGAAATTCAAGAAATCAAAAATTTCAGACCAATTGCACTTTTAAAACGACTATAAAAAATTTTCCATGAACTGGCCGACAGACTCAAAAGATCTTAAACCAATGGATAAGACGATCAAGTTGGTTTTTTACCAGGAAGACATCTGAAGCAAAATGTAAGAAATATAATTGATGGTAGAATATCTTGATAAAAAAACCAAACTGTCAAGCAGCCTTTGTCTTTTTAGATTGCAAAAAGCATTTGACAACATCAATTGGGACTTCTAAATTAGAAAGATTAAAATTAGGTAAAAAGTTCATTGGATGGATCTCAAAATATATAAAATACAGAAAGCAAGAATTTTAGTGAATGGAAGTAAATCAGACAACTGTCCAATACAAAAAGGAACCAGACAAGGTTGCCCACTTTCCCCCCTCTTTTGTACATATAGTAGCTGAAATACTGATATTATGATAGACTCGAAAATGAAATCACCGGAATAATGTCAAGAAGTTTGAACATAAAATCAAATCATATGCCGATGACATGGTTATAACTCTATCTAACCCCCTGGAAAGTGTTACAAAACTGTTGACAACTATAAACAATTCGGAAGCTGGCAGGTCTGAAAATTAATGAAAGAAAAACCAATGTTAGAATGAATATGAACAAAAACAACAAGAAGAGTTCATAAAAAATCAGGTCTGAATATAAAAAATGGTGAAATATTTAGGATTAAATATAACCACAAAAAAATCTGAATTATTTAAAAACAACTATGAAAAAGTGGGGCAAGAAATCAAAATAGAATTACGAAAATGGTCAAAATTGAATCTATCCTGGCGGGAAGAATCTCCACCATAAAAAGAGCGTCTGCCTAAAATAATGACTTATTTTTCAATCGCTTCCATAATCAAAAACATTCCCTTTAAACATGGGGAAAAGACCTAACAAATTTTATATGGAACCAGAAAAGCCCAGAATCAGGATGAGAATTATGCAAAAACAAGAGATAAAGGAGGATTGGGTATACCAAATTTAAGAATTACTATATGCATGCTGTCTCGATTGGTCAAACAATGGATAAAACTGGTGATGAAAAAATACTGCAATTGGAAGGATTCGATTTATTACAGTTGGCAGCATATATGTTGTATGATAAAGTCAAAGTAAACAAGCAATTCAACTACACTTTATTTGCAAAAATCTATTAAGGGTATGGCTAAAATATAAAAATAAAAGATAAGATGAATACCAAGATGGACACTACGAACGAAGCTTTCTTTGCCAGAGAAAGAATCAAGCAAAGTAATTGGCCTACATACAAAGACCTATTAAAAAAGAAAAAGGAGAAGAGAAAATTAAATCAATGGAGGAATTAATACAGGAAGGATGAAAACAATTGGTTCTTATATAGACAATTGCATTAGAGGTTCAGAACAGATCAAAAGCTGTTTAGAATCGACGAGGACACAGAGCTCAAGAAAGTGTTAATTCTAGAAAACCAACATACTATCTCTAAACTCTCTATAAAATATGCTGAGCATAGAACGGAATTGAACCTATCAAACAAAGGCGCGTTACACAACCGCCATAAGGGATTTCCTTAGGACGTCCCATTTTGAAAAGGGGCGTCTCTCCAGACGCCCTTACCCTGTTATGGACAAGTCTGTAACAAATGGCAGCGGCCATCCACACGACGCCACCATTTGATATAACGGATGCCTGCGTCCGCACGTCGCGGCCCGGAAGTGACGCCCGAGTGCGCTCTTTGGCACTTGCGGCGTCTCTCCAGGTTGCCAGAAGGAGCGCGATTTCACGCTCCGTCTTTGCAGCGTGGAGGAGTCATGCGTTTGGCTGCTGTGACTCCTCCGCGCTGCAACCGGCAGCGGCCCGAGACCGCCCCTTTGGGGCGTCTGTAACGGGCCAATATGATAAACTGGGCTAGAGATTTTGACAACCCATATTATTGGAAGAATGGGGAAAAAACTGGAAAAAAAGGATTAAACATACCCTAATCTATGGAATTAGAGAGCAATATTATAAAACACAATTTAGATGGTACTTGACACCAGAGAAAGTATCTAAAATATATAAAAACATAAAGGTGATTGCTGGAATTGCAAAAATCTTTAGGTACTATGTTCTCATGTGGTGGAATGTCATCGAGTTAAGAAATTCTGGGAAAAAAATACATAAAGAATTGGAAAGAATGTTAAATATTATGACTGAGATGGACCCTGATATTTTGTTAGGTATGCTGCAAGATGATGTGGAAAAAGTTTGGGAAAATCATGTTATTTATTACAGCTGCAAGATTTACTAACTGCAAAAAAATGGAAAAGGAATATGAATTGACAGTACAAGATGGCTCTGAAAATTTACGAGATTAGGGACTAGATAAGCGACATGCTTATTGAGAGATAAAAGCTAGAAAAATATAGAACTGAATGGCAACCAGACATAACTATCGAAAGAGAATGGTCTTAATGGTGTAATCGTTTGGGCCTGTGTGCTCACCCATAACCCTTGTTGGGACCTATGGAAAGGACGCGCAGTGTCCACCACGACCACCTGCCAGAGTTCAACCACGTCGACAGGACGCCAAGAAGAAGGAATCGGTGAAGATGTCTTCAACTAATAATGACTCTTACAAGTCTTCACTCTAAACGAGGGCTTTAATCTTCCTTGCAGTATTTACAACATAGAATACACAGTGTATTGGACATCCGTCTCTAATACCACTATTTACACTAACACCCAGCAACAATAACACAACCTCTGAGGCAGCCACATTAACACACAACCCATCTCACTGCCTCTCAGTAACAGACACAGCTTACTCTCAGGCCCAACGGTCTCACAGTAACAGACCAGTGACAGTTGAGAACTGACAGTTGTCCGTTGCATCAACATTCCGATGATGTACTGTTTGAATGCTGACACATTAGCTGCCACTGGAGCTGTAAATTATCTGCACAACAGCTCCCCAGTGGCCACACCAATGTCATTTCCTGACAGTAACAGCATTGAGAAATGAAATCTGTGCATTAGTCAGAATAAATAAGAGTCAATTAAAATAAAAGGATAAAGAAGATACCAGGAAATACATCATGGTAAGAGAACAAATTAGAAATACAAAAAAGAACCTATACCTTCATGAAGGAATAGCCAAGAGGTTACAAGAAAAAGGGGAAATATGAAGGTCGTATTAGTCAGTGTAACTGGAGTTCAGAAATAATCGCTGTAAAGAAAGGAAGTTTTTTGTACTTGTTTTTATGTAAATGTGATTTGTGTAAGAGTATGTACGTCTGTTGTATGTTTGTTTATAGAATTTTAATAATAAATAAATAATAAATAAATAATCTGTTAAACTCATACACTGGGGGGGGGAGTTAATGTTATGTATGTCAAGACCATGTGGCACACTTGGCCGGAAATAATAATAATAATAATAATAATAATAATAATAATAAAATATATTTATAACCGCTTTTCCGCAGATCAAAGCGGTGTACAAACAATTAAAAAACCATAAATACATTGCATAAAATAGATAAAATCCCATAATAAACCGTGCAATCACAAACATTTTAACACAATCGTTCACATTCAGGGGTAAGCATAGGGAATCGATGACAACAGAGTAGGCAGCTTCATTCTTCAGGGGGGAAGGCTTGACAAAAAAAAGTTTTAAGCCTCTTTTTGAATGTTTCTAGGGGGGTTGTCAGACGGAGCTCCTCGGGTAGATCATTCCACATCCGCGGGGCCACCACTGAAAAGGCCATCTGGGATGTGGCAACATATTTGGAAGGTGGAATTACCAATAAGTTCTTCCAGATGTTCTGAGTGTGCGGAGCGGATCATATGGGGAGTTGCGGTCCCTCAAGTAACAGGCCTAGCCATGTAGGGCTTTATGGGTAGTAACCAACACCTTGTATTGCGCTCAGAAGCGAATGGGCAGCCAGTGAAGATCTTTCAAGATAGGTGTTATATGGTCAAATCTGGACGCACCAGTGACCAATCTGGCTGCCATGTTTTGTACTAACTGAAGCTTCCAGACTTGGTACAAGGGTAACCCCATATAGAGCGCATTACAGAAATCTAAGCGAGAGGTTACCAGAGCACATAACACAGTTTCAAGGTCCCTTTGGCCCAGATAGGGTCGCAGTTAGCGTATCAACCGGAGTTGATAGCAAGCACTTCTGACCGTCGCATCTACTTGAGATGTCAACTGCAGGGACGAGTCCAGAAGTACTCCTAAACTGCAAACTTTGTCCTTCAGAGGAAGTGTGACCCCATTCAGGACAGGTGGATGAATTTCCTTTCTAAGGCCTGGGGTACCTATCACCAGTACTTGTTTTCTCTGGATTCAGGCTGAGTTTGTTTTCCCTCATCCAGCCCATTACCGGATGACATGGATGTGGCCACTATGACATGGATGGGCCCACTAGGTGGAACTGGAGCAGAGGTTACTACAGTTCAGTTGGCAGGTGTGCATGAGTCAACATTTGGAAGCTGTGCATCATGGGACATCTGATGCAACATGCAAGTAGATGAAGTCAGTTAGAGGTGCATCATGGGATACATTATGATGCAACCTGCACTGGGGATGAAACCAGCAAGGCTTCCTTGGTGGCAAGACACCACATGACTTCACAGAAGACCACCTATATAAGGGAGAAGGTGACTATCTCTGTTGTTGGTTTGTTGTGTTCGGTGACTGTCAAAGCACCTTGTATATAGAGCTGTGAGTATCGAAGACGGCTGTCTGGTACTCTGTGCGATATTGTATATAGTTTGCAACAAGTGAATTAAAGCCCTCTTGTTTTGAGTGAGAGCCTTGCTGTCCAGCAGTGTTTATTTTCTGCAAGCCGGGAGCTCAAGGCTGAATCCTGCATGGGAGGAATTTTTTCCTTCTCTGCCTGAAGCCTTTGCAGATGTCTCTCCAAGAACCTTCTCTCCAAGAACCTTCTCATGGCGTCCTGCCTGCATGGATCAACTCAGAACGTGGTCATAGTGGACACAGCACGTCTCAACCCCCCAACAATGTATGCTCTTTATAGTTATGTAGTTTAGGTCCTGAGTATTTCCTTATCTGCTACAGATAAGGTGTTTCTCACTTCACTTCACATTGCAATCAACATGTGAACTTGTCTGCCCTGAAGCTAAGTAAACCTATTTGGCCTGAGTGCTGTTGAGCTAACATTCTTGCCTTTCAACAGCAGGCAGGGTGAGAAGTATCCCTCACATGCAGCCAGACAACTTGTGAAGTCAGCCAGCCATTCAGCTGTAACCATTGGCAGTACTACCAAAATACCTGTGAGCATGTATGTCTGGCAAAATCACAGCCTGAATGCTGGAAGGAAAGCAAACTTTGTCTACTACTCACTTATGCAATTTTACTGAAGAATGGTACAATTCCATTGCCAAACCCACACATCAAAGGGTATGAGAACTACAGGTGCACTCTTACTCTTTGGGGACATTCACACTACCGAAATAAATGGGTTTGAAACCAGTTTATTTCTGTGGCATTCACACTTGCTCCAACCGCAATTGATGAAGTTTACACAGCCAGTGGCCAAAAAGCCGATGCATTTGGCATTGGACTCCTTAGCAGTTCTTTTTAAAGAGCCACATCAGTTCGTATCTACGGTAATGTGAATATGCTACTGAATCAATTCAGATGGCACTGCATCATTCCTGGAAATGGAGGTGCCTGCATTTTATATTGATATGGTGGCAAATGTGAATGGCAACAGGGTTAAAACATCAGGGAGAGATTTGATTGTGCTAAACATAGTAAACCGATTTTGAATCAGGCTGGATTGCTGCAGAGATGTGACTCTCTTCATTCAAAAAAGTAAGTATGAATGACTCCCTGGTTCTCACACCTTTAACAACACTGTCTGTGCAGTCTCTGTTGCAAAAACCTTCTTGAGGTGCATGCTTTGCCCATACCGGTGATAAACCATTTCCTTTTGCTTGCTCTCCCTTCCTCTTCTGCTGTCACCAGGCCACTATTCAATAGTTATGTATCATGCTGTTTTCTGTCTTGGTACAAATAAAGATAACTGCAGAGTTCATTTCTCTCATTGCTGAGTAGCACACAGCCACTTTTTACTAAGTAAGCTGCTAACTATCTCACAAAACCCAGGCTTCTATGTTCTGACCAGCTGTATAATGGACAAGCAGTCAGCCAGCCAGCCATGGACAACATCCAGTATGCAAAGGAACCCTATGTTTAAGTTCATCTGTTCCATTTTAGCACAAATGTATACTGTGTACAGATGATGTGGAAGCAAGTCACATTTGTGGTTTTTAAAAATGCCTTTTCCTAATGTAATATAGAATGTGCATTGCTCATTTACAAATCTGTAAAATTTGTACATAATGTACATAACTGAGCATCTATCAGCGTGTATATATCACCATGTGAGACGCTGTAGCTGATGGTATTTCCATTTTTTAAATATTTTTTAAAAACATTTAATTGATTTTCAAACAATAACAAAACTGATGCTTTACAAACAATAACAATGATAAATAATAAAATGAAACCAACACAACATTCATATAACAAAATGGATGCTCATAAGGAGAGTGAAATTAAAAAAATAAATAGTCTCAAAAAAGTTAATCTTGTAGCTAAGTATAAACATCTTTCCAATGTTTGAAATTTTGAAGTGGCGGACTCAAATGCTGTATATTGTTGTTAACATAATTAATTTCAATAGTTCCCAAACTTTGGTCGTCCAATTGCATTGGACTTCAGCTACCAGAAACCCCAAACATCAGCCAAGCTGGATGTTACCTCTGGGAGCTGAAGTCCAAAACACCTGATGGACCAAGTTGTCGGAATAACTGAGTTAGAAGGAAGCATTTCTCATGGAACTGCCAGGAGCACAGGAGGCTATAACTGGACACAGTAAACATCTGACTACTGGAATATCTCAGTTAATGAAGTAGATGTATTCCTGGAATTTCCTCCTTAAAAAAAAACTTTGGTACAAGTGGTAGAAGGAATAGGGATCAGTACAAACACCCCCCAAAACAGGTACAACATGCTTCAGCAAGCTTTTTATTCAATCTTTTATTCAAATGCATATGTGAAATAAAACAACCAGGTTAGATAAGCATTTCATAAATAACACAAACATTTTTAATATTCTAGTGCCAGCATATTGTAATGGTTTGAGTGTTTGATGACTCTGGAAACCAATGTTCAATTCCCAGCTTGGGCATGAAATCCACTGGGTGACCTTGGACAAATCACATGTTTCCAGCTTCAGGAGAAAGCAATTCCAAACCTCTTCTGAACAAATCTTGCCAAGAAAACACCAGGATATGTTTGTCTTTGGGTCACCATAGAAACTACTTGAAGACACACAACCCAAACAACAGTAACAACAAGAGATCACATGAAAGCATATTTCAAAATGCATCCTGAGATGTTTTCTTTTTCTTTTCTTTTCAGCAACCTCAATTTGTTTTATGATTTCCAGTGTATAGCAAAACTTATAGGTCTCCCCCCACCCCAATATACCAAGATAGCTAGTGAGGCAGGCTAATCTGTTCTCCCCTTTCTTTGTGTTTTGATGTTCATGCATGTTCAGTAAGAGACTGTGCAGGCAGCTGCTCTTTACTTTGCCTGTTTTAAGCAGGCACACAGAGCTACAAGAGCATCCCCTAGAGTAGAATCAAATTTTTTCTCGGGTCAATCTTTATTGCATTGTGTGCCACACAATGCACCCCAATACTGAAAGTCTTTTTCCAGCCCTCCTTTTCCATCCTCCAATGCCATTGCAGCAAAAACAAACAACCCTAAGTGGACAGTGTAAGAAAATTATGGAAAAGAATCTTTAATAGTAGTTAAAAGATAAAGATCACATTATGAGATAATGAAGGAATGAAACGTCTTTAGTCCAGTAACAGGAAGTAATGTTTGGTTTCGAATGTCTGTTTATGTTTGTTTCACTATCTGTCAATAGTTTGTTTGTTTTGTTTATGTTATGTATGGTATTTGAATGCAAATTTTATACTGTGTATTTTAAATGCATTATACACATTAAATAAATAAATAAATAAATAAATAACAAACAAACAACTTCCAGGCAGACAGAAGACAAAAATATAAGGAGAAGGGGGATGGACTGGGAGTGGGCTCCTCTCCAAAAACTTTGGCAGGATACAAACCGCCGCTTTGCGGCGCTTCCCCGCTGCCGCCGTTTGCTCCACGCGGGAGCCGCAGCAGCCAAACCGCGCGACTCCCACGCGGAGCAAAAAAGAAGCTCCATTTTGGAGCTTCTTCTTGCGGCGCACTGATGACGTCGCGAAGCGCCGCCGGCGCATTCGCGACATCATAGGCGCCGCGACATGTCTGGACGCTATGCGTCCAGTACGTAAAGATGGCTGCGCCCTTGTAGAAGGGGCGCCGCCATCTTGTACGTATAGGATACATACTAGGGTTAGGGGGGTGCGGAAGCTCCGCCCCTTCCTAACCCTAGTACGTATCCTATACGTACTATATGGCGGTTTGTATCCCGCCTTAGTAAAATGTTGTTTCTTTGTCAAAGGCTTTGTAAACTGAGGTATTCCTATGTATCTGTCAGGATCCACCCAATTCTGGATATATTTTACTAAATAATTGTTACATACACATTCCTTCTGTTTCCATAAGGGGTTGATGAACAGGTATGATACACTCTTTTTCAACAGATGTTCTCTCCTGGTCAAGAGAGGTAAGTTCCATATCACCATCCTGATGATTGCACTCTGCTGACTTCTGGTACCCAACCTATATGGTAGCTTGTTGCTGCTTCCCTAAATAGACCAATTTTGGGCTCTCAGGAAGATTACATCATCAGGATGTACATGTACATGTTTGGCTACTACCTTTCCAGTCACACTGAAGGTGCACAGTGGCTGGACATTCTAGTCACACTTTTACATCATTCTGGCCAAGTTAATTCTCTACAAAGTAACTGGGTGGACAGTAGAGGAGACAGAAGAATCTGGAAGCATGTTTCTGGTGTCCTCTTTAAGAAGTGACTGGATCATCACCATTTATTGGCTATTTCCATCTCCATCATGGAGAGTGTCCAGATCATTGCAACTTTATTAGCTGGGTCTTTCTTGGTTCCATCCCTAACTAACAGCTGCATTGATGTGTTGAGCTAAGTTGGGTGGTCATATTCTTCATAGTGTTATCATTGAGGTATTTTCCAAAAAAGCATTTCTACCTTCCTATGCTAAGCTGAGCTGGGATGTGATGGTGCCCATGTTTCTGATGGTGTATCTGTGACCAAAGCACAAATGAGCATAGGATCACTCTGTTCATCATGTGTAGACATTCATAGAATATGTTGCACTTCATGTTAAGACTGTGGGTCCCTACAGGTATCTGCACAGTTTGTTTTCCTGTGACCATATTACAGTCTCACACTAGGTAGAGCGATCTTGTAACACCTTTGAGAACCAGTGAAAGAAAGAAATGGCAGCATGAGCTTCCATAGACTTCAGTACTTAATCTCCATACACAAAGGATTTGTAATTTGAATTGACATCCTTACATACCATGGTATATATATATCTGTGCTGGCTTCCACTCCACCAAATGCCTGTGAGGAAGTGACTGATCTACAAATCTCATGTGTCACACTTCTTTCTTTCAGTTAGTCTCAAAGGTGCTACAGATTGCTCTACATACTGATTCTACAGACTAACATGGCTATATCTTTGGCGTTTATCAGACAGGGTCTCTGCCACATGGAACTGGGGCTTTCCATACTGGGCGATTCGAATTCGTGTGTGATAACGTGAGAAGTTTCATACCTGGGTTCGAATCCCCAATCCGCATTCGCGCGAAGTGCGCCCTCGCGGGGTTCCGAACTGGTGCGTACTGGTCCTCTTTTTGGCGCGTGTTGGCGAGTGCACTTAATAAGTGCATTGGCGGGATCCAGATTGGGGCTCTGTTCGATCTCAGTGAGCTAGGTCTGGTGTGAATTCCCCGTCCTGAACTCCGTCGCAAGACCCCAGATTCCAACTCTCTCCATGATGCCCTGTTGCAATTTGCCCCACCTTTCCTTCCGGTTGCCTTTCCTCTTGCCAGTTCAGGGAAGCCGGGGGAGGAGCGCTCTTGGCACAGAGGGAAGGTAGCTTGCAGTCCTTCCAGGGGTTTGTCTGCAAAGTGGGGTTAAATTTACCCGCTTGTGACGGGGGGGGGGGGTTCTTCCAGTGTTCTTTCTGCTCCTCTCCTCTCGGTGTGCAACCCATCCCATCATCCCTGCCTCCCTGTGGGACTCATCTGAACCTCTTCTTCTACCTGCCACTGATCCTCACCACTGCCTTCTCCCAAGGGGGCCCATCTGCACCTCTCCTTCTGCCTGCACCAATCCCCACATCCACTGCCTTCCCCAGGGGCCATCTGAACCTCTCTTCTACCTGCCACTGATCCATCATCCACTGCCTTCTCCCAAGGTGTCCATCTGCACCTCTCCTTCTGCTGCCACCAGTCCCTCACCACTGCCTCCCCCAGGTCCCATCTGAACCTCTCTTCTACCTGCCAACGATCCCATCATCCACTGCCTTCTCCCAGGGGGGCCCATCTGCACCTCTCCTTTGCCGCGCACAATCCCATCATCCACTGCCTTCTCCCAGGTGTCCACTGCACCTCCCTTCTACCTGCCACGATCCCATATCCACTGCCCCCAGGGGCTTTCTACACCTCTCCTTCTGCTGCCATCGATCCCATCATCCACTGCTCTCCCAAGGTGTCCATCTGCACCCTCCTTCTGCCTGCCACCAGTCCCATCATCCACTGCCTTCCCCCAGGGTCCCTCTGAACCTCTCCTTCTACCTGCCACCGATCCCATCATCCACTGCCTTCTCCCCGGGGGGCCACTGCACTCTCCTTCTGCCCGCCATCCATCCCCATCTCCACTGCCTTCTCCCAGGGTGTCCATCTGCACCTCTCCTTCTGCCTGCCCCCGATCCCATCATCCATTGCCTTCTCCTACGCCCCCTATCTGCCCCCCTATTGACCTGCAACCCTCCCAGAGAAAGCCCTTGGACAAGTCACCCTCTCAGCCTCAAAGGATTGAAATGGTGAACCCCATGTGAACATCCACCCATATCTAGCTGGCTCTATATAGATCGCTCCTAGCTATAGTTATCTACCCGCCTGTAGACCTTCCTGTACATGTATGAGTGTTTCTGGGTATTGATATCAAGTAATATTTCTTTGTTTGCCTTTCTTTTCTGATCCTGCAGCATGCTGGGGATGACTACTTGACACTGCAGCATCTGGGTTGGGACCCGTTTTGCTGGGACTTGCTTGGGGAATACCTTTCGCCTGTCTATCCTCAGTGTGTTCTTCTCGAACTTCCCGCCGCACATTGTACAAAAGCCCGGGAGACAAGCAATCGTTATAAAAGATTTTAATTATGTTTTTGGTCTATCTATTTACTACACTGCCGCGGTATATATGCATACATATGATATGTATATATACAACCACCAGACACACGAGCATATGTTGATTTCATATGTGTGAATATCTATATAATATATATATACACACAGACATGGACACATATATATAGACAAATTATACATCCATTCAGAAATGAACACACACACCTACAGCAAATTACGTTGTACCCACCCACTCTCTCACCCACACTCTCTCTCTCACACCACGGACTCCAACGATCCAGGGAATAAGTAGTGTGTGGTGTGTGTGGTTGTTTCTATAAATATATAAATACTCTCTCTCTCTCTCTCTCTCTTCATCTATTATCTCTACACGCACACCACGAGACCATGTAGTAACAAAATTATGACATACATATGCATTACTATATATTATATGAAAACCACAGAACACACTATGAAACTACATATATATGCCTATGCATATGTATGTGGTGTGTATACTGACACGCCAAACCGCCAACATGTCACCTGATATATGTGCGCATATATAATATCCATTACAAACACCCACCCACACACAGAGCATATGTTACTTCTATGTGTGTGTATATTTTCATATGTGTGTATACACATACACCTCTTACACACAACACTCACAACCTAGAGCTAATGTAATCATATATATATGTGTGTGTGGTGTTGTGTGTGTCACACACACACACCCCCACAGTCCTCACACACCGATCCAGGGACCTGTAGCTCTTGTGTGTGTATATCTCTATATCATTATATATACACACACACACCACCACACCACACCACACATCACACCACACAATGCCTACACCAATACACACAGATGCACACCAACTACACACTTTCATATTATATACATCTATACATGCCAAGGGCACGCACAGGCATGTGAAACTCATACATGTGCATGATTATATATACTATACACCACACACACACACACAGACGCTTATGCTATTTTATAGGTGTCTCTACCTATGTATCCAATATATTATATATCTACTATCGATCATATACATCTTACACACACTCACACAATGCAACTATTTGTGTGACCCACACACAGAGCATATGTAATAATATGTATGTGTGTGTGTGTATATATATATACACACACACACCTAGAGCAAAACATATAAAAACATATATATATATATATATATATATATTTCCATGCTTATGTTCATACACATACACACACTCACACATCGGGCATTGCTAATTTGTTGCAAGGGAAGGTAATTGTTACATTAAAACCAAGCAGGAATGTAGAGAGGAAACAGTAATGGGCACCTTGTATCGCATTGTTAATGTGCATGAGCTTGCTCTCCAGCTGTTTACCAGGCTGTCAAGCCAGGCACGAAAAACAGGAAAAGGATGTGACCTCCCTTTTCACCCCGGAAGCGTTTAAGGTCGCAACCCATGCAGGGCACCACTGAGCATGTGCGAGGCGGCCGATACGAATCGGCCAATCCACATGTTAAGGTCTGGTTTGGAAAAACATTCTGCACTGAATGCACTTTGCGCGAATGCAGATTGGGCAATTCGAATCCTGCCAATGCAGAAGGACTCCTAGGTATGAAGGTACATTCGCGTTATCACGCGAATTCGAATCGCCCAGTATGGAAGAGCCCCAGTTCCATGTGGCAGAGACCCTGTCTCATAAACACCTTTGATTTCGAGTCACACTAGGTATTCAGCTGTAATGTCCCTCTTTCTTTTGCAGTTGTTGTCTCTTTTTTTTAAATGATGTATTTAATACTCTGTGTGAGAATGATAGTCAGCATTACTGTCCTAGATCATAGTAAAAAGGTGACATCTTGTGTTCAAGGAGGAAACTACACTGCATTTTTTAAGACTAGAGGTAGAGGTAGTACACAGATGGGCACAGTGTTGGCTTATGAACTCCCAGAGATGTTTTCCTGGTCTCTGGACCACTCATATTGCCCACTTTACAAAACATTATTGAAATTCTACATCAAGGAGTGGAGGTGTAACTATGTTCAGGACTTTGCATGTGCAGGACTGCCTTATTAGTGCAGTTCATAAGGAGAATATCTTTTAAATGTATCGCAGGTAAGGGAGATACAGTATCTCTCCTCTGAATGCCTGCCTGGAGTCGGTAATGGGCTGGATGAGGGAAAACAAATTCAGACTGAATCCAGAGAAAACGGAAGTACTTGTGATAGGTTCCTCGGACCTAAGGAAGAAAATTTGCCAACCTGTCCTGGACGGGGTCACACTTCCTCTGAAGGACCAAGTTCACAGTTTAGGAGTACTTCTGGACTCGTCCCTGCAATTGACATTTCAGGTAAATGCAACATCCAGAAGTGCTTGCTATCAACTTCAGTTGATACACCAACTGCGGTCCTACCTAGGCCAAAGGGACCTTGAAACGGTGGTACACACTCTGGTAACCTCTCATCTAGATTTCTGTAATGTGCTTTACATGGGGCTCCCCTTGTACCAAGCTCGGAAGCTTCAGTTAGTGCAAAATATGGCAGCCCGATTGGTCACCGGCTTATCAAGGTTCGACCATATTACACCTATCTTAAAAGATCTTCACTGGCTCCCTATTTGCTTCCGGGCACAGTACAAGGTGTTGGCTATTACCTATAAAGCCCTACATGGCTTGGGCCCGAGTTATTTATGGGACCACATCTCCCTATATAATCTGCCCCGCACTCTTAGAACATCAGGTAAGAACCTACTGGAGATAGCAACCTCTAAGTATGTTGCTACTTTGCAAAGAGCATTTTCAACAACGGCTCCGAGACTCTGGAACAGTCTTCCCGAGGAGATCCGCTTGGCGACCTCGTTAGAGACATTTAGAAAAGTGGTTAAAACTGAGCTTTTTAGCCGAGCATACCCCACCTGATATGAATACCCCCCTGATATGAATGACATGCCCTGTCTGTGTATGATCCCTGCCTTGTTTGTTGATGCTATTGTTATTGTATGATGTTGGATATTTTATTGTTTTTAGTTGCTTTTATTTTTATGTAAACACTCTGTGCTTTTATTTAGTCTGTAACCCTGCTTCGATCCACCGGGAGAGGTGGGGAAACATAAATAAATAAATTATTATTATTATTATTATTATTATTATTATTATTATTATTATTATTATCTGACCACCCAGATATTGAACTGCAACTCCTACCAGCTCACCAATACTGAGGGTGTGCTGTTCAAAAATATTTGAAGGGTCACCTATTTTCCATCCCTGATATAAGTAGACAGATTCTGCCATGTTCCCATGTGAATTTGTGAAGGATTTTTATTTTGTAATGCCCCTTTATTTTCAGTATGATCATTGGTTCATTAGTGGTGATGTTCTGTGTATGGCAGGATAGGTATGTAAGCCGGCCACTCCACCTCCTCTTTTTTATTTGGGACTGTAATTGGCCTGTTTTACCTAACAGTACATAAAATCTTCTTAATGCAAAGGCGTATAGGCTTTTTGAGAGATTCAGTATTATCCATGGATTTAACTATCCACAGTTTGAAAAAATTCCAAAAAATATATAAATTCAAAATAGCAAACCTTGATTTTCTCATTTTATGTAAGGGACATCATTTTACTACACCACTGTATTTAATGGGATTTGAATATCAATGGATTTTGGTATCCATGGGTAGTTCTGGAACCAAGCCCCAACGGATACCAAGGGACCAGTATATTAAATATCTACAGAAATAAAGCCAATTTTAAGCCTTCCTTTAAAACAGTTTAAATACAGTAAGCAGTGTATGTCATTTATTTATTTATTTATTGGTTAGAAATCAGTTTGAAAAAGTTTGTTGGGGAAAAAAGATTAGCTAAAGGAAAACAAAGAAGGAGCCATTCTTATGCTCTCCATGTGATCAGGAAACAACAAAAATTAGGGCCCTGATTGTGTGGTGAAAGAAAACACATAAGATAAGCTCTCTTGTTCAGGCTCATCACTCTATATGTAAAGGGAGCAGTGGTATAGTAATGGAGCAGACAGAACTGGCCTCTTCTCTTTGTGTGTATTCTTCAACAATGAGTGACTAGGGGTCTAAAGCCTAAGCCAACAAAAGACCGTTTCTATTTTGAATATATCAGTTTCACAGTTGGAGTAAAGATTAGAAACAAGGGGCTGTGCTTGAAGCAATCTGCAACTAGCACAGGTGTTTGGCAATAGCTTTACAGGGGATTTGACAATGTTGTTTATTTAATTTTGTCATTAACTACTGATGAAAGTTACAAAAGCAGGGCTACAGGTGAAGAATAAGAAGAAAAAAATATTAACCACCAATGTTAAAATGGGTAACAAAGACACTGAAATAAATATTTTCTACAAATGGGTCAATCATGGATGAAAATGCACACTGTTCAGTAGCAGTGGTAAAAGTGACATTGGTTCTCCCTGTTATTTAGCCTTGCACATTCTGATAGCCAATTAGAGAAAATATATGTATTAATGGAAAATAGCTCCTTTTTCTGCTCATTCCATTTCTAATCGTACTTTGAGTGAATCTAATAGCAAATGTCGCAAAATAGATTGGAATCAGGAATACGTGGAAGAAAGCAGATCTTTCAGCACAGACAATTAGCTAGCAAGAGAGATGGGAATTCATCTGATAAATTATTTGTGGCAACCCATCCAAAGAGCTCTGTTAGCCTGGTAAAACGTCTGTCTTTCCTTTAGTAGTGTGATACATGATAACATGCACATCAGAGGCCTTGTCTGCATGCCCAAACCCCCACCCTCATCCTCCCACCAACTTGTTTTAGTGATGTCCTGTTTGGACAATGCATCCCAGTTTTGGTGTGAGAAGTCTGGATGATGTCCAGCATATTCAACACTAGCACTGGGCTAAAACAGCCTTAAACTGCATTTTAAAGTTACCTGTTGCTCTGGATCTTGTAGGAAGACACAGAGCCACCGAAGCTGTCTGCACAGGTGTGCCACTGAGCCCTCTGGTGTGCGCATTATCATGGGTCACTTGTTTTGGGGCCAGAATGAAGTGCTCATCTTGTGATAATCACTAGGCACCTAATTCTGACCTCAGAAGTGAGTGACCCATGGTAGGAGATTTATGCATACAGCTGCCACAACATGGGGATGGAGGGTGCGGTAAAGGTGGCAGGTCAGAGCAGCTGCAGGGCCAGGATATCCTGGCTCCCCTGGAACATCCTGGCAAGTGCAGACAAGGCCAGCAATATCCTTTAAGATGTTCTTCTGGCCGAATGGAAACAATTCTCTTCTGAGCAGCTAGATGATAGCTTAAACCAGGGATGGGCAAGTATGTCTCTCCAAAGGTTGTTGGACTGCAATCCCCATCTGCCCTAGCTAGCAGGACATGTTTCAGAGATCATGTGAGTTGCAGTCAACATCTAGAGGGCCATACTTGCCTGTCCTGGTTAAAAAGACCCAAGTTAATGTTCAGAGATCAATTGGTATAGGTCTTTCCCAAAAAAGCAGTGATATGCCATGGAGAGAGTGCCAAAACCCAGAGAAAGACTCTTGTGATTAGTCCTTGCCATGAGGCTATATCCTATGCATGTTTTAACAGATGTAAGCCCCTCTTTGCATTTACTCCCTGATAATTATGTATAAACAGTGCAGTCTTAGTACATTATCACACTACCTCCATTCTTGCTACAAACATGTTAATGAAAAGAAGTGCATACATACTGGGTTGGGAGCACTTCCTATTGCATGTCTCTTCTGTCTCACGCTGTTACTGGTTCTGCATTCTCTCTTCCACCCTCATCCTTAACCCCACCTCCCTCCCCTATGCAGTACCCAGTGTGTCTTTCATGTGTGGGTGCGCACACATTTTTAACACAATTCTGGATACGTGCTAATGCAGTTTAACAAAAATAAATAAATAAAATGTATACACAAATAGGCTGTTCTGGAATAGTGAGGGACTGCGAGGTCAGGGGAGAGGAGAAGAAACTGACACTGTAAGTTTGATAAAGCAGAATTGCTGAAATTCAGCAGATCTGTGGAATAGGAGCCCTGGTGGCACAGTACTTAAATGCTGCTACTGCAGCCACTATGTTGTATATTTCATCCTAGAGGAGGAGTCCAAAGGTCACTCAGCCTTCCATCCTTTCGTAAGTCGCTAAAATGAATACCCAGCTTGTTGGGGGTAATTAGCATACACATTGTAAACCACTTAGGAAGTGCTAGTTAACTGATAAGCAGTATAGAAATGTACTTGCTATTGGTATTGCTATTGTGTCCAGTAAATACCCAGAAGTGAGCTCCTCAAGAATTATGTTACTTTCAGTTATACAGTATAAAAATTAAATGAAGATATTTAAATAGCACCCCTCTCCACTTCACAGTTATGTTCATTTCATATCACTTTAACTACGATAGCTCAATCCTATGGATTCCTGAATTTTTAATTTCATGAAAGACAAATTCTCTGCTACAGAGCTTTAGTACAGTAGAGAATTCTACATACTTTGCCAAACTACAAGTGCTAGAATTCCATAACTGGAGCCACAACAGTTGAAGTGATATAAAACTGATATAATTCTGTAGTACAGGCTTCCCAAGGCAGAAAGATGGGCTATAAATAGATAAAACCTTGTATATATCCTTGTCAACATAAGCCATAATATTATTCTTATGTTCTCATACATAGAAGAAATAGCACTTTTGATGGTGCCTCAATTGGTACCAGAGCTTGGGAAGTAACTTTAAAATAGGTAATTAGTTACACTTCTAGTTCCAAGGCTTTGAAAGTTGTTAATTCTCATTATAGTGACACTGTTTTTAAAAGTAATGCTTTGCTTTAATGTTTCTGAAAAGCAGCTAAAACAGAAACTTCACACACACACACACACACACACACACACACACACACAGAGACACACAGACACTCTGTTGGCTTGTGGTAGAAAACACAGGCGGGTTACAGACCGCCAAAAAGTGACGCTCTGCCGCCGCCACCGGTTGCTGCATCTGGGAACCGCAGCAGCCAAACTGCGCGGTTCCCGGATGCAGCAAAGAAGAAGCGCCAAAATGGTGCTTCTTCTTGCGCCCTGGATGGGATGCCGCGAGGCGCTACTTGCGCACTTGCGGCGTCACATCCGGTGCGCAACGTGCAGACGCTATGTGTCCGATACGTCAAAATGGCGGCACCCGTGTGTATAGGGTACCACCATTATTACGCCCCCGTCATGTGCTAGGGGTGAGGCCGGTATGGACGCTAGGTCCTCAGCCAACCCCTAGCACGTGACAGGGGTGCCGCAAAGGTCTGTTTGTAAAGGGCCACAGTCTTCTTTCAAGCAGCTTAATGGGGTCTCAGTATCCACAGCAAAACACTGAAGAGACAGCAACACATGATTCAGCATTTGAACCTTGTGCACTTTGTCCTCCATTCGGTGGGGCTAGACCCATCTGACCGTAATAAACTAAAAACTTACAGTTACATTGCAGAAGGAGTCATAATCATAATATAACTTAAAGGTAAAGATTTTCCCTTTGACAAGGCTGTCAAATTGTGTCCGATTGTAGGGAGTGGTGCTCATTTCCGTTACAAAGCCGAAGAGCCAGTGTTGTCAAAGATGACTCTATGATCATGTGGCCAACATGACTGTACAGAAAACTGTTACTTTCCCACCAAAGTGATAACTATTTATTTCCTTACACTTTTATATGCTTTCAAATTGCTAGGTTGGTAGAAGCTGGGACTAGTGATGGGAGTTCACTCTGTCATGTGGCATTTGGGACTCAAACTGCCAACCTGCCGATAATATAACTTAGGTCTGAAACAGACCAGGGTGTATGGGGGGGCATGGAGTTTAGATGACACAAACCTCAACACTGCCCCCAAGCCAGAATCATGCTGCCTGCCTGCCCCCTGTGGGCAGTGTTGAGGTGCTCCAGCAGCATGGTGTTTATACATTGCACACCACAGGGGCCCAAAAAAGAGCAACATTCTACCTTTCTTTAGATTGGGGCCGTGGCATGTGATTGCCATGGTCCCGATCCAGCATTCAAAGGGGCAGCATCGAGCTGTCCCTTTAGGGCCATTTGTGCCAGCCCTTAGTTACACCTTTATTATTGTAATTTTTAAGTAGTTACTTCCACGTTTTGGCTTGTAGTCAGGTATAGGCTGGATGCTGTAGCAAATATCCGAGAAAGGACATATGCATTAATCAAATCAGTATCTGGGATGTTATCCAAATATTTGGCTCCTTTCTTCTTTATTGCTGTTTCACTTCAGTCGTAAACGTGTGTTAATTAGCAATCGTTAAACCCATTTACTTGTTCTTCACTTAAAACTGGTCAGACGGGGATATTGATTTTCTCCTGCATACAACATAATCAGTTTACTTTGCTTACCTTGTTCTGCATAGCATGGATTGTAAATGAAGTTGTTCTGTTTTCCCTTACCTTTTGGACATCCACTTGCCTCTTGAAGGCCATAATAGCTATTTCTGTTTTAATTTATTTTTCTCTGTGGTCCGCTCAAATTGATTATTCCCCCTTTTCTTCTGTTTCTTGCAGTTGGGAGTTCTAAATCAAGTTGTGTTGCTCCATATAGAGCTAGGTTATGTGCTTGACTCAAAATGGCATCACCAATAACTTATTAAATTTATGATATCTGTCACTAGCACTAATTTGGTGAAAGAAGGGGTCTAAATTTAATGTGACACTAGGATACATTGTGAGACTTCTTGTTCTCTCCTGCTGCTGCCTGTAGAATTGCCTGAAAGCCAACACCAGAGGGTTTTCCAACCAGACAGTTTGGGGTATTAGGGGGAGCAGCATCATGCATCTACACTGGCATCCACTACTGCATGAGTAGATGTCCACGGCTGGATACAGTCTAAGCAGGGCCTTATAAGAGAGGCCCAAGGAGGAATGTTCAATTGAGAACCTTTCATTAGGATCACTATGGTATTGTGATTCTGAGTGTTGGACTGAGACTCAGGAAATCCATGTTCTCATTCCTGCACATCCATGAAGGTCCCTACATGACTTTGGGCCAGTCACTGACTCTCAACAGTTTTGCACTTTGAAATCGGTTCGCAGGATCTAGCAAGCAAGTCAGTGGCTGAGAGGGAGAAATTGGGACACTTTAACACTAGATGAGAATCTGGGAATTCAAAAAATTAGCTATGACAGTCCTGGCATATCTGTGGCAGTTAGTCGATATGCTGCTGTAATGGGCCCTTTCCACCCACAAAAGGAGCAACCTGGATGCCCTTCTGTCTGCTGGACATGTGAGTGTACCTCCCCATTCCAGAGCAAACATTTTATACACACAAATAAATCGTTCTATGTTGAAATATTATTTTCCATGCAGAAAATGTTGTTTCCTGTGCAGACAATGCTGTTTTCTTCAATTATATGAGAATTTTGCACAGAATGAGTCCTGAATCGCAAATAGCCTTTTGAAAATAGCATGGTTTTTGAATACTTTCTTACATTAGGGGAAAAAATGCTGAAATTATTTGTTGTTACCTTTGAAAAGAAATTTACTGAAGAATTACACCCCCTCTATCACAAGCACACACACATCATGCACATATGTACATGTGCACACAGACACCCTCCCACATTCACACATCTCAAGGTGTTCCCATTCGCCAATAGTCTGTACTGGCTATGGGGTAAACTTCATTATCAGAAACTATGGCCCGTTCCGCACGGGCGTAAAGTACGTCCCCAGGACGTACTAGGGTTAGGAACCCCTAGTACGTCCTGGAGATGTACAAAATGGCAGCACCCGTTCTACACGGGTGCCGCCATCTTGTTGCAGACGTCGTGCGGCGCTAATGACATCGCAAGTGCACCATTGGCACTTCATTGGCACATGATTAGCATGCCGCAACAAGAAGCACCATTTTGGGGCTTCATTTTTGCGGTGCAGAGGAGCCTTGCGGTTTGGCCGCTGAGGCTCCTCCGCGCAGCAAATGAAGGCGCAGGCGGACCGCCCGTTTTGGGCGGTCTGTAACGCACTTAAGGAACCCTTTTTCCATCTCCACCCAGTTGGTGGCGTTGCACCAGTTTGTGGGATCACACAGGAAATAGCCAAAGGGCCACATTTTATGAAGTCTAACATGGAAGAACAAGATATTTTGGATTTTTTTTAAAAATAAGATGACTAAACTACGGTTAATCATAATCCTTTTCACTCTCAATTGGACAGAATGAAGCATACAGTTAGTTTGCCCCTTCACACCTCAATTGGATTAAAGGCGAATGTCATGTCATTTCTGAGGGCAACCACTTCACATGCCCTGTATATCCATCCAACTGGTGAGAACTGTGCACACCGAAGCAATGTATACATCAGGAGCTCATGGGTAGACTTTCTCAGTGCAGGCAGCTGAAGAGAATCCATGGAGGAAGAAGTGTGATGTAATTCATAATTAAGAAGGGATCATGTCTTTTCACTATGGCTGGATCATTTCAATAGTTTACACAAACTTAATTATACAGAACGCTTTGAGTATCATTTGATGAGAGGGGCTGACACTTTTTTTTGAAGTTTAGCACTTTTTTATTCAAATATAAAGTTAACTAAAACATTTGAACATCTAAAGACAAAGTATACAAGTTGTTGATGAGCAATACATTTTTTATTCTGTAATCACTGTGGGTATTGAAGATTAATAATGTCAGGGTGCAGACAGTCATTGCAATAAAAAATGGGGGAAACATCAAAACTATATTTAAAATTTGTTAGAAATGTGGGTCTGCTAGTATTTGGCAGTTATTTTTTGATATAATTTCACCTCTTTGGTACATTAATAAGCAATATAGTTGTGTTTAGGAGGGTTTCCGCTAAATGTATAGTTTCTGTCTCAAGATGTTTCTAGCTAGATCAGATAGAATTAACCTAGTCCTTGTACATATACTGTAAATAAAGTCATTCTATTGCTTTTAATATTACAACTTAACATCCCCCAAATGGGGTGAGCTGTTATTTTCTAGTTTTTAAGACTTTCAGTTGCTATCTTAACTTTCCAATCCACTCTTCAATCATGAGGGTCAGCAACTTGTTTCCTTACAAAAAGCAAAACGTAAAGGAAAAGAAGGAGATGTTTGATTTTTTAAGATACGTACATTGTCTACACAAAATATTTTCAGCAGCTGAGGCATTTTTTTGAGTAAACTGTTGCTAGCTTAAAATATCGGAAAATACAGTAATTTACAGTCAAACTCACTTATTTTGCTTCTGAATCATCACTTGTACAGATTAATCTGATGCTGCCCTACTTTCTTTGAATGAAATAATAATAATAATGGTAGCCTGGGGTAAGGTCTTCAATTACAGCTGGACAGCATATACAATACAATACAATTAAGTAAAATAAATGTCTCCATATACATAAATTCAGACTAATGGCTAAAATTAAGGCTGGGTTGTTGCTAAGTGTAGCCAAAAGGCTCCAATAGATATAACCATGGAAAAACTGACAACAACATGGATTCATACAGTACTTATACACTGATGTGCATGACAGTAGCATCATTGCATAATTTCATTTCTAAAAAGGCAATTTAAGCATATTACATTTCTTAAGACATATAAAAGGCCATAATCAGGAGCTGAATTCCTGCCTGAAGGAATATCTGCCCGAAGTTTTCTGATGTAACAGATATCCATCTGTTGCCTTTGTCTTGCCTAGGTAAAGCAAAATACATATTATAAATTTTATTCAGTAGCACTAATTAATTCAGAATAGCATTAATTTTATTGATTGATCAATGCTTAATTTTTCTTGATCGATAAGGTCCAGTTTCCATAGGATGTATGTCCAGACATTTGAGGGAAGAGCTTGCAGGATACAGACAGAAGATACATTAAAGTAAGGGAGGAATATCTCTGACCCATAGGTCTAATGTGTCCTGCTGAGATTCCACAATGGATTTTTGGAAGGCTGTGAACAAACTCTACTTCTTCCATTAATCACGCCATTTCATCTAAGCCACATTCATAGGCTACACTGAAGGGATTCCTTGCAATCACAGATTGAAGTGGATAGGGATTCCTTTACCAGCTTTGCTCCTCCTCTCTCTTCCCTGTGATAGGAAGGAGGAGGAAGAACAAATTTTTAGCTTTCAGACTGTGTTAGTATGGAAATGTAGGGAAAGGAAGGAATAGAAGAGGCAGAGTATGGACACTTGCTCCTAATGCTCTGCCTTGCCTTCCCCAGAATAGGAGGAAAAGATGGAAGAACTTACCCTTGTTTCTTTGTTCCACTTTCTCCCTGTTGCAGGGCTGACCTAGTAACCATTTGTTACTCAATAGCAACCATTCATTAAAGGCCATTCCTCCAATACTGAAAGGACATCTCATAATGCAGGTGTGGGCAGAGAGCACTTGTGCACTGTACATGGCTTCTAGGGACATTTTTGCAGCACTCCATATCACCCAAAACTCCTCATGTTTCCCCAGCACCACCAAAACCCATAATCTTCTGCTTCTCAAAGCCCCCAAGAGCAGTCATGTTACACCAACACTTCCAAAAGCCTTCTAACCCCCAGGTAAACCTGAACATAGATATCTTACAACTTCCTGTTTTGATTTTTTTTCTCTAATATTTTTTTAAAAACATTTGTGGGCAGATGTGGCCCACAGTAGGTTCTGGGAGCAGAAAAATGGTCTTCAGAACTAGACATCACATGAGTCTGCAATCATATGATATCCATATTTCAAAGATGAAATCTTTCAAATGGTATGATATCCAATATTTCATATGATATACAAGAGTTTAAAGATGAAAACTGGAACATGTGTGACCAAATAACATCAGTTTGGTCAAGATGACAAAAGCTATTAATGTGGAAGAAGACAGGAGCTAGGAGAGGCTGAACCAATTTGCTTTTGCCTGAGCCTGCAGAGAAAAGTAAGATTTTTCTCCTCTCCTCTTTATTTGTTTTGTGCTTTCAACTCACTTTGCAGCAAGTAAAATAAGCTGAAGGCAAAGGGTAAAGTGGGAGATGAAAAGACTGACTGTAACATTTTAAAAGCAGCCTAAAAACTGGGAAGACAAAAGATAAATCCGAACTGCCCCTAACAAATCAGGACATTAAGAGGACATGCATATCACTTATCCCTTTAAAAATCAGATGTTTATAATTTTTTGTGTGGAGTTGATCTGGGTTGATTTGTAGTTTTTGACATTGTCATGATAAATGTTCTGAAAAAACATTCAGTACTTTCTCCATAATTCCATAATTTTGAAATGTACTTCGAACTTACCACAAAGGACTTAAACTTTTCTTTGTCTGGTAGTACTGTTTTCCAAACCATTGCTGTCTTCTGATTTCCTGCACAGAAAAGTGGCAATAAATTGAAACTTTTACATCACAAAGCATGATGTTACTTATTTTTAGCACTGTCTACTCTGTTATTCTCTATTGTTACCTCTCATGAGTTGCCAGTTTAGGACTTTGCCAGTTTAGGATTTTACCAGACCTTGAGGTTTCCAGGCAAACACCTGAGCCCTAAGGACAGCCCTAATGATGTCATTAAGCATTATGCATTAAGTACCAACCATCGTTGCTCACAGCTAGTAATTCAGCCAGAAACACATGCACAGAGAATGTATTTTTCTGTTTGCTACTTAAGACAGAAATCTTGGCTAAAAGGGCCCTTCCCAGATGAGCTGAAATAAGGAGATTATTCTCATGTATTTAGGGAGACAAGATACGGCACATTTATTGTAGCCTACTTGATTATAACCAGAAGGTTGATGAGGAGCAGAATAGAAGGTGAGTCCTGGTGCCATAAGGACTGGAGGAAATGAAGAAGTTAACTAAGGGCCTCTACAGATGGGTGGCCTGCAGGTGCCCCTTTTTGCCCCAGATCATTGCCGCAGCAATCACACGGCACAGCAGTGATCCAGTCTCTCCAGGATCCAAAAAGAAGATGCCATTAGCTGGCTTCTTCTTGCACCCTAAAAAGGGAGTCACAGGGATGCCGGCACACCATGATAACACCCGTTCTGTACAGCACCATTTGGGCACTCCACCGCCCATGCATCATCATGGTGCGTCCCATGTGGACGAGGGCATGCCATAATGGTGCATGGGCAGCGGAACAAGAGCTTGGAGCATGTGAACGCTCAGCCTTACCACAGCCCTAGTATGCGGTCAGGCCAGTCTGTACTGCCTCTAAATAAATACACACAGCTCCCCCTGGCCCAAATCTTTGTAAATTGCATCAATAAATCAATTCAGCCTTTTAAATTGTACAAAACTGTTGCTCTCCCAGCTGATACTTGCACCGTACTTTTTCTTGCCCAGAGCTGAAGTCACCAAAACTGAAGAATTTGCACCCTCATCTTCCACCTGGACATTTCACATGCAAACTGGAGCCTTAGGACTTGAAAACACAGAGCTTTTAAGGATTAAAAATAGAGTGTTTGGTGATAATTATCACATAACGCCTTCTCAGTCTCATCGCAGCCTTGCTCTCAAAATGTTGTTAGAGTGCACCTAGTCACTGACGGGAAAAAACCATCAATAAGCTCCCAAACACACAGCTGTAGCATCGGTTCTCAGGTGCCATAGGTTCCTTATGTGGCAGTTCTGGTATTGGGCAATCATGTGGTGTCAGTGTCTCCTCTTCCCTCCTGCCGCCCCACACCACTCCTCATTGCTATTCCAGAACAGGCTTTTAAAAAATGTAGTAGGATATCTCGGGAACCGAGGCCTAATTCCCACTGTGGTTTAAAGTGGATTGTGATTCCAAATGATCCACTTTAAACCACCATGGTTCCCACTTAATTCAAATCCCTGAAACTATTTGGAAGGGAAGCCATGGTTTTCCTCCATTTTTCCCTATTTAACCCACGTCAAAAAATGCTGGTAAAATGGGCTGTTTTTGAGGCTGAATCAATTTATTTGGAAATAAATCGATTCAGCCTAAGTGGGAACAAGGTTCCCACTGGCAGCAGGTTCCCCAGCCTCCTGGCTACACTTCCATGCTCCATCCTCTGTCCTCCCGGCTTGCCTCTCTCCTTCCACCCCAGCGTTCCTTAGTTCTCCCAACCTGCCTCTTTCCTTCTGCCCCGGCCTCTCCTCCAACCCTGGTATGACCAGGAAGACAGACATGGCAGGGAAGCCATGACTCTCGTTTCCTGCTCCAGTTCTTGAAACCAGCTCAAACATAGTGGAAACCACCGTGTTTGCTGAACAGGTTTCAGGAATCGGTTCAGGAAGTGAATCAAGAGGTTAAGTGGGAATTAAAATTTGTGTTTAAAATTTATTTTTAAAAAAAAAACTCCAAAAGGCACACTGCATAGGGCATAGGGCAGGAAGGCGGGGCTAAGGAGGCATGTGGAAGAGAATGCGAGGGCCCAGTCGCACAATTGCAGAGATAGAGGAGATAGAATGCTCCCAAACCACTGTTCATCCAGTTCCCTTTACTAGCATAGTCATAGCAAAAACGGGGCTCAACCTTTTAGGCCTAGGCTCTGAGACCTGGTGATCCTACTAGCAACTAAACAAGAACAGGCAAATGCAAGATGATAAAAGAGTTTAAAAAAAAAAAAGTCCGGCTCCCAATCAATTATACTGTTGCCTTCTGTTGAGGTCATCTGTATACAGTGGGATATCCCTTGGTATCCTTTGGAGTTTGGTTCCAGGACTGCCCATGGATATCAAAATCCATGGGTGCTCAAGTCTTATTAAATATAATGGCACAGTAAAATGGCATCCCTTATATAAAATGTATAAATCAAGCTTTGCTTTTTGGAATTGATATATTGTTAAAAAATATTTTCAAACCATGGATGGTTGAATCTGTGGAAAAGGAATCTATGGATACAGAGAGTCAATATGTATTTATAAACTATGACTTGTGTTTCCCACTTAGGCAGCCACTGGGTTTCTATTCCCTCCAGAGTGAGAAAAGGGCACACTGTCCCTCTGCCCCAACAACCACAGTCTTCTCTTCCCATAGTGTCAGTCAATGTGAACAAGCGTACAGAATTTTAAATCCAGAGGAAAGGAACCTTGTGGGATTTTCCCCAAATCCCATCCATGGGTCAATGGTCACTGAAGGGGCACACATCCTTAGAGTACTGTGTTCCTGGCCAAAGTGCCTAGTAGTTATCTATCTGCCTATATTGTCTTCTTAATCCCAATTAGAGTCGAGCCCTTAAATCAACTAGATTCACCTAAGCACCTAGACTTAGTTCTAACCACTATTTGAATGAGTTTACTCTAGCTGGGACTAATCAACAGGATCCCAGACTTTATTTTATTCTTATCCAGCCTTGTATTCTGCAGCTCTAGGTGTCTGGATGAAATACATTTGTTTGTGCATATAATAACACTAAAAATAGGGACATTTTTCTACCCAGCAAAAACGCTGGAATTCACAATGGAGTTAGAAATTGCCTCATTGTTCAAGCAATAAAATTATTTTTATCCTAATGAAAGAGGACTATGGCCCGGAACAGATGGGCCTTTGCGGCACCCTCATCACATGTGAGGGCTGCCTGGTGGGAGGACCGCCCACATGCCCAGCAGCCCTCGCATGTGACGAGGGCACTGTAGCGCGCCCGCCAGACTCGGTGCGTACTGGTGACATCGCTGGTGCTTTGGGGCAGCGGAAGTGCGCTGCAAAAAGGAGCCGCTTCTCGGGGCTCCTTTTTTGCTGTGCAGGAGCGCCGCGCAATTTGGTTGCTGCGGCGCTCCTGAGGAGCAAATAGAGGTGCCAGGTATGTGCCTCTTTCTGGCGGTCTGTACCCCGCTTAAGATACCATTAATGCACTTTCTTTCTGTTCATCTAAAAAATTAAGACCCACTGTTATTTTGGAGTTCCATGTTTAGTTACTAATTGAGGTATATCAAGAATAGAGATGTTTTTGCTCATGAAAATTCAATGGCCAGTAACTAATTGTTGAAATTCAGCATCAGCTTAGCTCAGTTGCATACCCTCCAATATTTCACAGGTGAAAAATGGAGAATGTGTGCCCAAGCAACATCAGTGGGGCCAAAATACAAAAAATATTCACAAGGAAGAACACATAACCTCAGAGAGGCTACTTAAGTTTGTTTTTTCCTAAGCCTATTAGCAATGTAATATTTTTTCCCCTCCTCTCCCCTGGCTTAATTGAATGTAAACTATGGCCTGTTACAGACCGCCCAAAAGGGGTGGTCTTGGGCCACTGCTGGTTGCAGCACGGAGGAGCCGCAGCAGCCAAAATGCACGACTCCTCCGTGCTGCAAAAAAGGAGTGCAGAAATCGCACTCCTTCCGGCAACCCGGAAGAGCCGCCGCAAGTGCCAAAACACGCACTCACGACGGCTCTTCTGGGTTTAAACATCCGGACACTGCGCGTCCGTTACATCAAGATGGCCACGCCCGTCTGTATAGGGCGCTGCCATCTTGCCGTACGGAATATGCGTGAGGGGCAAGGCACGTCCGGAAGTTCCGCCCCTCGCGCGTATTCCTGGCGCAACGACGGCGCTGCTTAGGCCCGTCTGTAAGGTGCCTGAGTTTGCACGTTGAGCTCAGTTTGCAGCAATTGAAGTAAGATGGGGATTTTAAAAAAGAAACAGAGAGAGAGAAACTGAGACATTTTAAAAGTAGCTGGAAAACTGGGATAACAGAGGATTGATCAGGGCAGTTGGAACATAAGCATTGGCCAAGCATACTAGGACCTTAAGAAGCTGGTGATTGTCTCCAACTGTCTAGAATAAAAATGAAGAAAACAGTATGGAGACAAACTCCACATGCTATAAAATAGTAAACTGTTTATTCCTTTTAAAATAGCACAAAGTGTTTTGGCCTATATGAGAAAAGACCTTCTTCAGGAGGTATCCTGTGTTTTGGAGAGTGTTCACATCTCCTGTGATTTCTGCTGATGGTCTCTGAAGAAGGCCTTTTCTCATACAGATGAAAACATGCTGGACTTTTTAAAAAGGAATAAACAGCTGACAGTCTAATAGCATGTGGAGCTTGCCTCCTTACTGTTCTCTGCTTTTAATGTGCTTCAGCATTCTCTTCACTAAAACAGAGAAGATTATCACTCATCATTTTTTGTCTGATCAGGACACAGGCTGGGCACGGGCTTGAATGGGTGAAAATGGGTGTTACTGTATACAGCAAAACACTGCCAATGCTGCAGGACAACTACAACCTATCTCTGAGATGCTCATAGCCCGCTGATTTTGCAAGGATGGAAGCTCCCCATCTTTGAAAACTGGCAGGCCAAGTGTGGCTCGGAAATGGGTTGTAGCCGCCCAGAGGCATCGGCGGTGTTTTGCTGTGAAATAACACACATTTTCATCTGTTCAAGCCCATGCCCAGCCCTTGCCCAGATCAGGCAGAAAATGATGTGTGATAATCTCCAAAGATGAATAATATTTGATCACCCTGATACTTTGGATCATAACTCCCATCATGAATTTAGGAATTTAGGAGCAGACAAAAATGCCAGTTATGGAACAAACTTTAACCAATCCTGGTATAAATTTCAGACCATTTTTTATAATATAGAATATAAACACACAGAATATAGAATAAGAGGATTACTTACAGTGTTTCTGCTTGTTCAAATTCTTTTTCAGCTTCTATGAGACAAAGAAAATAATGTGATTATTTTGTATTATTTAATGTAGCAATAAATAAAATATACCATTGACAGGTAAACATGGACTTCTGCATCATGTTGAAGTAACAGGACAGGACTTCCAATTCTTAATGATTTATGAAGATTTATATCCCTATGATCTACCATCAGCATTGTTATAATTGCTAGTAGCTTCTGTAATAATACTGGGAGTGGGTTGACCATCAGTCTACTGGATGGAAATAGAAAGCATCTCCATAGTTCCAAATGGTCCCAGGGTCAATCCTACTACTTATAATTTATTATTATAGTCCAGCTAATTAATTTCCTTCCTCCAAAAACAAATCAGTGGAGGGGTGGACTATGTTACTCTATTGCTACAAAACCAATGAAGAGTCTTGTGGCATTAGAAAGACTAACAGGTTTTGTGTGACACCAATAGACTCCTGCCCATATTTCACAAAGCAAATTCAGGAAAACATATGCTAAATAAAACTGGTTAGTCTTTCAGGTGTGATCAGACTCATTTTTTGTTTTTTCTCTCAAGTGAAACCAATCAAGAGCAATGTCAGGAAAAGGAAGTGGGGTAACTGTTGGAGAACTCTTTGGGGAAAATGCATCTCTCTCTCTCTGGTTTCAGGGCTTGGGAAGAGGCAGATAGTCCACTATTTCACTCCTGCATCCTTAGGATTGCTCTTCTAGAGAGTTGCACCTGGGATCTAATGAAATTAATGAGAAACATAAACTGAACTCTCATTGATTCAAGGGGGGGAAGTAAAATGAATTTGGCATGAATCCATTTATTGCAAGAGGTAGTGTAGTAACTATAGGGTCTTGTGTTTTCAAGGGAAAAGTAGGCATTCATCTATGACAGGACTCATTCCCCCATATAAGAATTCCACCATATAAGAATTTTGCCCTCCCATTCCTTCATTCTCCAAATTTCTGGTATTTGCAGAGAGTCATCAGCAATAAAAGTACTCTCAACCACAAGTACAACCCCCCCTCAAACAAAAACCAAAAACAAGACCACCACACAGACAAAACTAACATATACAGTCGGCCCTTCTTATACGTGGATTTTTTATACATGGATTCAAGCATAAACGGTTTGTAATGTTCAAAAAATGTATAAATTTCAAATATCAAACCTTTATTTTCCATTTTTTATAAGTAACACCATTTTGCTATGTCATTATATTTAATGGGACTTGAGCATACACGGATTTTATTATACACGGGGGATCTTGGAACCAAAGCCCAGGTTATAACAAGGGTCCACTGTAGGAAGTACAAAGAAACAATAAATATGCCAGTTATAGCAAATATGTTAAATACAAGTCCTGGGTAGGGCCATTTTTGGCTGCTTATTAATTCAAGCTTGCTAGTCATTAGGTGGCCTACCAGTAATTGGTTGCTAGACATTTAAATAAGTTCTTTATTATAGTAGGGTTGCTCTTCATTCACAGTTTGTTTGAATTCTTCCTGTCATTATAATTAATATTTGTACAACAACTACTTGGTCTCACAGCTGGAGTTTGTTTGCATGCATAAATTTGGATCTTAATTTTGTATATTTATGTATAAAATATTCCATTTATTTTGTGTTTATGCTCTTTTTACACCACATGTTTTGGTATATTTGTTGTTGTTAACTACCCTCGAGTCAGCCTTCACTCATGGCAATCCCATGAATGAGACACTCCCCGCCCCCCCCCCCCCCCTGTTTTTAACTGTTCTGCTCAAGTCCTGGAAGCTCAGGGCCATGGCCTCCTTCATTGAGTCTATGTGGTCCTTCTCTCTTTCAACTGCCCTCCACCTTTCCTTGCACTGTTGCCATTTCTAGTCAGTCATCTCTTTTCATGATGTGGCCAAAGTATGATAGCTTCAATTTAGTCATCTTGGCTTGCAGGGAAGACATATTTGTTTGTTTTAGGTTACATTTAGATAGATTTTGGTACTCTCCTGTCATATATGTAATATTACTCCTGACTATGCTACATGTTATTTTTCATATTGTATGTTTAGTATAACATTCCGTTTGCATATATAATCATTTCTCTTTCTACGCTTGTCTGTGCAAAGGCCCTGTGTGTCTTTTGTAATTGCAGAGTGAGACACTGAAAATTGTTCACATCTAGAACTCTTTCTTGGGCTGCACATTCCCTTGGTAACTCCCCTGTCCCTTTCCTTTGGTGGTCCAAACTGTTTTTCTAAAAGCTCAACTGATGCTTTAAGTTACTGCAATGCTGTTGATGATAGGGTGACTTAGATGTCTCTCATTCATGGGGCCACCTTAAAGTCGACTTGACTGCAATTAACCAAAAAAATGCTAGAAACTGGGGGGATTGAAAGAAAATTTAATGGGATGGGCAGAATTCTTATTTGAGGGGACAATGTCCTCCTTTTCCCTTCCCTGTAGTTACACAGTTCTGTCAGTCTAATTTTGTATAAATCAGGTATGTATGCCTACAGACAGAGATATAAGATTTATCAAAAGTTAGAAAATCTACTTTTGGAGGGATGCTCCTTAGAGAATTTCACTGGCCATACTAGCTGATTGTTGTAGGGAACTGTAGTCCAAAAAATATAATTCTCTCAAACCCTGCTATTTATTAACAGTAAATGCATGCTGTTTAAAAAAAGAATGTATTGAAAAATGTACTTCTTTTGTGTCTTACCAACTTGAATTTCCTTCCTTTTGGTGCATATTTCATAGATGAAAATAGCAGCTACTAAAACAATAACTTCAGCAGCGATGACAAGAAAAGGTTTGAGTGGGGCCATATAGGTGAGAACCGTCAGTGACACATTTCCTTTGCTTTCACCTAATGGAAAAATTGCTTCACACCAGTAAAAGCCACTGTCTATCTCAGAGAGGGTTGAGATCTTCAGTTTGGTTACATTGGCATTATTCTGGGTCGTGATGTATTTCTCTGGCACAGTAGTAGTGGTATCAATATTAACAAGCTGCTGGAAAAATAAGTTTAAAATTTTTAGTAACATTAAAGTATTCTATCATTATAAAATTTAGAAACATAAATGTTTACATACTGGGGTAAAACATAACATCAGGGAGATTGTAAATATGTATTTGAAATGAGAATGGAATCAGGGAACAAATGCACAAGTATTTGACCCACAGCACAATTTAGGGAAGTTGTTTCATGAAGCATGTATTCTCCTTGGCTACAATGTTCTATCAAATATGTTATCCCATTAAAGTTCATGGGATTTTACTGGCAGAGTTTTTCATTCCCCTTCTAATGACTATGTATCTTTAAAAGAGACATTAATAATTCTTCACAGAGTCCTCTGAAAGCACTTCAAACAGAGAACACATGGACACCCTAATAATTTCTCCCAGTCATTTAACAGTAGCAAACAAGGTCCTGATTTTCCCCACCCTATCTATATTAAGCTATATGAAGAAAATCTAGGCTAAGTGGACTTTTGGGTCCTGTGAGCTCAGTCCAGGTTTGGACAGAAACAAATTCTTAAGCTCCAGTGGTTTAGTTTAGTGCCCAAAGCACAAAGGTATATAGAGGTCATGTGTCGTGGCATTTTTCCTCGATGGGTGCCTTGTGGGTGACTCCTAAGAGATTGACCTATTATTGTTGGAATGTGGAAGACACCTTCCCACCTTCCATGTGACAGGGGCACATCAGCATCAGTAGTGGAGCTTCCAGGCAAAGCCAGGTTGAACAGCAGAAATGGAGCCCTGGCTGAGCAGGAGCAGGTCAGGTGATTCCATGTAGCCCTCCGTGGCTTGAGGAACAAGAGCACTGCCCCACCCAGTACACCTTACATCTGACCCTGTTAGGGACTATTTGTATGGGCTGATCTGCCTTGCAAATCTGCCACCACCAAGGGTTACTTGCTTCTGAGGTCAGAATGAGGTGCCCAGTGATAATCACATGGCTAGGCACCTCATTCTAACCTCAGAACAAGTGACTGGCAACAGTGGCAGACACACTGGGCAGCTTGGTGGGACACTTGTGCAGACAGTCACCCTTAGTGCAGGAATGGAGATTCAGAGGAAGAGGTATGTTTTTAAAATTCATTTGAAAGGTGTTATATCCCAGTTTTTGTGCTGAATGTGCTGGACATTGTCCAGGCTGTTCACATTAAAACAGGGGTTTGGGACCTTCATCATCTGAACAGGATGGCATCAGAACTGGGAGGAAACAGACTTTTGGTTCAGGCAGACAAAGCATTAAATGGACCCGTAAAAGAGGATGTGTAGAGAGTGCTCCCATGGGCAGCATGTGGACCAATCTGTTTTTATGGTCCCTGTAACCCATCAGGACATCCCACAAACTCCAGAACTTTACTACCTTTTTTAAAAAAAGTGAAAGTGAAAATTCATCATATAGTGGTCAAAAACCACTCAAAGACTTCTGCAGATGCAGCTATATTGCTCGTAGTAGGCTTCCCCCAATCCTCCAAAATACCCCCCCCCCAAAAGCAAAATGATTGGCTGAAAATGAAACCAGAACACACTTTGTTCTGGTGGTTTGCAGTACTTCCAGAAATGCAAAGAAAAGTATGAAAAATCAGCCTCACCTCTGGTGTACTTGCTCACCTTTGCTATAAAAGGTGGTTTAGAATATGAATAACATGAAATAAGAATTTTTCAATTTTTCAATGATGAATGAAACAGAAGTTTACCTCAGCACTTCCATTGGTTGTATACCAGACCCAAGAAGAGGGGCTATAATGCACAGCCTCATCGCCAACTGTGCATGTTAGGACCACATAATCACCCACGTAACTGATGATACTCTTAGATTTTATGTGTATTTCAGGCACTAAGAAAAAAACAGGAGACCTCTGGAGCACATATCCAAGTATCAATAGCATATACACACTGCCTATGTCATATACTACAATTAGCAGGTATATTCTCTCAGTCACCTCTTCACAGGATTTGTAATTAAATGTATGATTTCTAATGTTTGCATATTATTGGGGAGAGGAAAAAGTATGATTAGACAGTTAAGTATAAACTTAGCAACACTTGAAAAGCAGCAACCAGCATTCAAATAATCCTCTAAATCAAAACAAGGAATAATTTTTCCATGTCTGAATGGGAAAAAGTAGTAGATGTGTGGGTAATTGATATACATGAAATGTATAGGATATATAATAGTCCAAGAGACTGGAGTAACTACACTTGAATACTGGGCAGAGCAGAGCTTGGACAAAAATAATTTTTGGACTACATCTCAGAGAATCTCCAAACCAGTATGTCCTCTGGGATTCTTGGAGAAGTAGTCTAAAGAAACCATTTTTCTAACCTTTTGGTCAACCTACTAAATTTTTCTTACCATGAGGTCACATTTGGGGAAGGGTGGTGCCACTCCTCAAACTATTTCTTAAAAACAACTGAAATTAATTTAATAGCATCCTACAGATAAGTAGCTTTTTCTGGATTGCACCCACTTCTACCCAGAGGCAGCAGGCTCACAGGCTCACAGGCTTATCACAAATGCATAGGAATAAGATCCCAGCCAATATCAGTTGTTGGGTGATTTCCCCAAAAGGCTATAGTCCTGAACATACTTCTCTAAAAACTAAATCTTACCAAAAGATGATGATTAACTCCTGAGAAACCATGATTAGCTGTACTGCATATCTGTGTTTAAATCAAAGTCTCTCTGAAATTTAATATAAAATTTCCAGACAGAACTGAAATAATATGCCATCTCTCTTTCTTTCTTTCTTTCTTTCTTTCTTTCTCTCTCTCTTTTCTTTCTTTCTCTAGAATGGAGGCATGTCTGCATATGTGCTGATGCATAATTCTATTTTTGGATGACACTGCATTAGCACTGTGAATGAGCGATACTAAACCCTGCACATTGCGAGATAAATAACCAGTCTGATTCTCATTTTCTGTATGAGTGACCCATCACACAGAAGACTGGTTTGCGTGATTTTCCCCTACTTTTACAAAAAGAAAGAAAGAAATTAGGAGAAGTCAATTTAAAAAGGACTCATACAGATGACATCTGTTTCTAAAGGTCAGAACACTTGTTTTTAATGACACTGACTGAAATCCTACACTGAAGAGATGAAGACAAATATACCCTCATGGAGTGACATCATGTTTGGGACACACACGTTTCCCTTACATGTGCATTTCCTTCTTTGGGTGCTGCCGAGGTTGATAGTCTCTTCCTCCCTCTGCAATGCCCAACTCTCCCCCCAACACACACACACACTTACTGAACATCCTCTGAAGCTTCCTGCATGGCTATTCTCTGTTTTGTAAGGAGTAGAAAGGATCACAGAAACACTGGGATATGTCACCATAGCGAGATGAGAAATAATTACAACAGTGCTGAGACCTTTGGAAGACCCCAGCAAATCTAAGTTTTGATGTCATCATTTTGCGTCTGGCAACTGGGATGTAACCTGTCCACTCACAACAAAGCACAGAACAGCTATGCAGGAGGCTTCAGAGACTGTTCAGTAAGTCAGGGTGGTGGTATATGGGTCAGCCTAACACAGGACCGCATGTGGACCTACCACACTACACTGAGCCATATAGGATATTGCAGTGATCGCATTATTTGTTGTTTGCATACTACCTCACTGTTGCAGAATAGAATGTACAACGCAATGTAAAAATGTGCACCACATGAACAGTTCCATTTCTGCAACTTTTAACTGAATGCAGATATCACATCAGACAACAATTCCAGAATTTGGTGGGATTCTGGCCTATAACTCATTGAATGCTCCAGCCAACATGGTCTATGGCTTTGCTGGCTGAGAAATTCTGGGAATTGCAGCCAAAAAAGGAACTCCTCTAAGTCCAGTCCACACTGTGCATTATGTATGTGCTTCCAGTGGTCTTGTGCCACTTTCCCCCCATGCCATATTGGCACTTTCCCCTCATTAAATGTATGAACTAGGAGGGCAAAAACAAAAGCAAAAGCTGGATCTATGAAGCCAAGAAAGAACAACACATTCTGAATGTCCTTACTGCATTTCTTTTGCTCTCATAACTGAAAGCTCAGCCAACTGAAAAGTAGAACAATGTTAAACATATTGCTTGCATCTCACCAATCAATTATGGCTGAGCACATAAACCATGAAATAAAATGTATCTGATTATTATCAGCACATCTCTGTCTGATTAATATTTGTCAGTCGAGCATGTTCTCTCTTGCGATGGTCTTTTATTTTAATGGAATTTCTTTTAGTTAGCACACACCAGAATCACAGAATAGAATAATATAGATGAAAGAGACCACAAGGGGCATCTAGTCCAACCCTCTGCCATGAACTATATCAGTCATGAAAGAGGCCTGTCTAAAGACTTCCAAGAATGGAGATCTATTACACCCTCTGAGGCAATCTAGTGTAATGTCGAATCACTCTTATTATATATTTTTTCCTAATGTTTAGATGGACTCGCTTTTGTTGTTATTTGAGTCCCTTGGCTCATGTTCTAATCTCTGGAGAAGCAGAAAAGCAAGCTTGCTTCACATTCTACAACATGACATCCCTTCAGATGTTTAAAGAGGCTATCATGCTATCTCTCAGTCTTCTCTTCTCCAAGCTAAACATATCAGTTCTTAAGTCATTCCTCACAAGGCTTGGTTTCTAGAACTTTGATCATTGTGGTTGCCCTTTTATGGACACATTCCATCTTGTTAATTTTGTATTGGCTTCTTCTCTGTATTCCTCTGGGGTAGTTTCCCCCTTCTTCCATTTCTTAAACATGTCTCTTTCGGTTTCAGTTCATCTGAAATTTATTTGTACACTCACCCTGGTTTCTTTAGTTACTTCTCATTTTTCTTCCTTATTGGAATTGTTTGCAACTGTACCTTCACTATTTCACCTTTAAAGAACTCCCATGCACCATGTCTTTCCTTCCCTTTGAGCATTTTTGCCATGGTATTTCCCTAATCTTACTAAAATCAGCTTTCTTTGAGCCTAATAAGCCTCTGATTACACTGGTCTTCCTGTATAACAAACCCCAAGAGAAAATAGTCATTCCCACCTAAAGGTCCCACTATTTCAACCCCTGCTTTGCTATGGATAAAATGCCACAGCCACAATGGTGTGAACATGATATGTGCACAACTTTCTCCTATTTTTGTCCTCCTTTGGCACAGTCTGGAAGAGTTCCATTGGTAAACTAAGTAAGTGTGGCCTATCGGTTAGCTGAAAGGGAGTCTATACACAAGTCAACTTGAGCTCATTAAAAGACAAAAACTGAAAACACAATCTTATGTCCATTCTGTTCAGTGTGCATTCAGAAGTAAACCCCACTGACTACAAAGTAACAATGGGTCTCAGGTAATGGGGTTGTATCAAGATGGATTTATGTTTAGGGAACTAACCTGAGTAGAACTTAAGTTAGGAATTACTACCTTTTCTCTCTATTTTTCTATATTTAAGAGACAGCCATTTTAGTCTGGAATATCAGTATGCAAAGAGATCTTGTAGAATCTTGGAGACTGTGTAGAAGATGTTATAGCATGAGCTTTCATAGACTTGTTCTGCTTCCTCAGATGAAACTACACAGTTAGTGTCAAAGGTGCTACAAGTTCCCTTTTCATATTCTGTATCTGTTGTTGTTTGCCTTCAAGTCATTTCCAACTTATGGTGACCCTGAGGTAATCCTATCACAGGGTTCTCTGGAGCTGTGAGTATGTGACTCACTTAAGGTCACCTTGTCAGTTTCCATGGTCAAGCGGGGAATAGAATTCTCCACAGTCATAGTCAAATGCTCCAAACACCTATATCATGCTGGCTATCTTTATTCTCTATTAGGCATGTCTAAATCTGGATCCAACCTAATGTGTGTATTAAATTTCAGCCTATGGCTAGAAGGCCTTTTGAGAGAGCCAATGTGATTTCATGGTTCGAATCCCCAGTCAGCCACAGAAAGCCCTCCATCTGAATAAATCTTGCCAAGACAACCCCAGGATAGGTTTGCCTTAGGGTCACCATAAGTTGGAAATGACTTGAAGGCACACGACAACAACAAAAACAAAGGCCTTCTGGGGAAACAAACATATGATCAGGAGAAGGTTAAATAAATATATTTCATATCTCTAATGCAACTTTATGGACAAATATAAGTGCTCCTCTACCTACAATTATATTTTTTGTTTCTGATTCTCCAAGCAGTCATGAAGTAGGCAACGCTGTCAGCATGCTATAAACTGGATACTTCTGGGAATCAGTAGGCATTCCAAACAATGAAGAAAGCATTCTGACAATTGCCACTGGCCCTACTAATAAAAAAAATGTAATCCTCTAAATCTGTGAACCCTGATTCCATCACACTGCTAGAGACTATTATTGTCTGTCATTTTATTACAGCTTAAATGGAGAATTTGAGTGTGCAACAATGATATTCAAGTACAATAAAATTATGGCTTTTCATGGAGAGAATCAGGGTATTGTTATTTTCCCCTCCAAAAAAGCCATATAACTAGAAGGACAATGGCTCTGGTCATAGTCCAAGGGGATGGGTCTTCTAAATGTTCTTGCTCAGATCTAAAACTGTAACTATATATAAGGCAACACATCATTAATGTTTAAATAACATTTATCAATGTGCATCACCATTCTATATTTAGTCACATCTTAATAATTCAGCAACTTGCATCGTTAATCAAACATCATCTTACATCTGGATACCTTTTATTTCTATCCCATTACAGTAAAATGGGCAATATCAGTAAAAACTGGTAGAAATCCTATACAGATTTGAAGGAGAAGGTAAAAAACAAAGCAAAATAAACCAATGTACATACGGTCAGGAAGACAGAAATAGAGAACAAATCCCTCAAAAAAGTCTAAACCAATGCATTCTATGCAAAGCAGAATTTCTCATGCATATTAATCAGAAGAGTTTCATATCTTAGAATTTGCCATAAATCTAATGCCTTTCAATTTGGCTTGCTCTTTGATCTATGTTAGCATGGGGCATACTTGGCCCTCAGGATATTGCTGGATTGCAACTCCCATCAGCCCTATGCAGCATGCCTAATAAAGAAGCAAATGGCTCTTTTTTATTATCAAAAAGGTGCTACAAAGGAGGCACTTTGGGGAGCTAAGGGCTGCAAAAAGGACCATATTTTGTTAATGCCTGATCAAAACATGAAGGCTTGGAGTTCTAATAAAATGGGGATCACAGCACTTGGCTGAATGGGAGCAGAGTCAAATATTCTACTCCTTTAAACCGATCTGAGTAGCCTGTATTGATATGTTGTTCTTGGAAAAATTATTTGTCAGTAGATTCACAATGGAAAAACAGGATTCTTCCCTTCAGTGAGGCAGATATACCTCTGTATCAACAAAGAGTCAAAAGTAGGGAGGGTAAGTGCACTTGGGAGTCCATTCAAAAGAGATCTGGGAAAGCTTCTTGAGTTGCAAACTATGTACTAAATAGTATAACCATACAACAAGTCAGGCATTTTTTAAAAAAAGAGTAGAAAACCTATTTTTTTAAAAAATTCCACAGTTTCTCATCTATATAACTGTTCTAGCTATGACTATAAAATCACAGTTCTATAAGACTGCAGCTGTTTATAAGATCAAATTGCTATTCTCTCATAACAACATACACATCCATCAGCAGTGGCAGTCAACTGCAGGAAAAGAATCAAATCAAAGAATTTTACTGTATTATTAATTTGACCATTGAAGAAGAAAAATCTGGAATCTTACCTTGTAAATGAAATGTAGCATTTATTTCTGGCTTAGTTTTAAAAATGCACATATAACTTTCCATTTGGTCTTTCCTTTCCAGTTGTATCCTTAAAAGAATAGTAAAATTATTGATGGTATGCAGAACTGATTTAAAATGAGACAATAATAACAAGGGTTTTATAATAAAAGTAAAAACTGAAAACAGTATGAAAGGAAATGTTTAGTTACATCAGCTACAAAGAATGATATTCTGACTTTATGGAAGAGATATTCAAATTGTACAGTACAGTATAGCTTGTTTATACTAATATAGGTCCATCAGTTGATGGCAGAAAGGTTTTGCATTATGGGCCATTGAAGATTAAATACTACAGATGACTTTTTCCTAGTGGAATTATTCATTATGGGAGGCATGGCATCCTTATATTGACTTATACTTTGCACAGATGTGAAATACTGTAATACCTATTTATTTATTTATTTATTTATTATATTTATTTGTATCCCGCTCTTTTCTATGCTCTGGCATGATCTCATTATGACTGTCTTATTGCTGGCTGCCACTAGTGTGAAATATATATCACTGTAATTATCTCTACAGACATGATCATGAATGAGAAGAGGAAAAAAACAGCACAGGGATGCACTTTTGGCTACAGTTTTATATCTCATATCATGTCAAACAATTTTTTAAACACTATTTACATTTATCATGTGACAGGAAATTCAATGAGGGAGCAATCAATGTAGATTGATATCTCTGCATGCCATTTCCTTCTTTGCATAGTTCATACACATATGTTTTACACCATGCCAAACAAATCTCATAAAAGCAACTCACGTGTATCGAGTGCACCATTTAGTATGGGTCTCTGTCCTTTTGAGGCTCTCCTCTTTTATTAGGTTGTCACCAGTTTTCCAGGCAACCTCCATTTCTTCCACTTCTGTAGAAGGTCCAATAACCAAACTACACAACAGTTCCAGGGTAGTTGGTTTCTCTACTGTGACACTTTTTGTTACTGGAGTGTTAGGAAATCCTGCCGGAAATAATTAAAAGACACCTGTTATCTGATTAAAAGAAAGTAACTTAAAATATGACATTAATATTCAGACATCTCTTGGTTTCTCCACCCCCCCCCCCACACACCATTTAATAGTAGACTGACATAAATTTATATTAATTTTGTAATTAAGATAGCAGGTCAGTTCTACATTCCTGAAACACCACTGTCATGCCTAGCATTCTACACCATCCTAGGCTTCATGTCATTTTATGGTGCTTGCCTCCAAGGACAATATCACACTATAGTGTTGTAGCTCTATTATTCCTCTTTAATTGTTATGCTTGCTTCCTGTGGAATCTTGAGACTTGTAGTTTAGGGAAGGGCATTTAGAATTCTCAGCCAGATGGATTTATACCACGGTGTATCAGGTTAGGGAAGCGATGCAGTGGCTTAATGGTTAAGACATCAGTTCTGATTACCAGAAGATCATCTGGTTGGCAGTTTGAGGCCTGAGTGCTGCATGATGGGTGAGCTCCTGTCGCTAACCCTAGTGTCTGCCAACCTAGCAGTTCAAAAGCATGCAAATGCAAGTAGAAAAATAGGTACCACTTATGTGGGAAGGTAACAGTATTTGGTGCAGTCATGCTGGCCACACGACCACCAGAGTAGTCCTCCGACAATGCTGGCTCTTCAGCTTAGTAACAGAGATGAGCATCGCTCCCTACAGTCAGTTACGACTTTACCTTTACCTTTTTAATTTATTTATTTTGCTTAAACAAGGAGAAACTACATTCGTGGAAGCCACCCTAAAACAGGGTGCATGGCCTCTGGTGTGCTTTGTTATTAGTGAAAAGAACGTTTCTTTTTGAAAAATTTAAGTGGATTTCAGTCCTTTCTGCCACCTGACTTGTAGCCCATGTTGAGTTATCGGAGGGAAACATTAGGGCTCATCTTATGTTCCTACATGCTCTATGGCCAATTTTTGTTCTTTCTAATGAAATGTTCACTTGGACCTAGTTTTGTATGGACTATAACACCTAGAATCTAAATGGAGCTGTGTTTCCAGCAATGCAGAAGAAACTGAGAAAAAACTAAACAGGTGGGGTCCCATTAGTTAATCTCACCTAAGAGAGAACCATTAAATCATGTTTGAATGATGAGTAAACATGTAAGTAAATCCAACAGATTTTGTAGGTTTACTTAAATTAGGAATAACAATAGAATGTGGGGATATAACTACATTTAACCTCTTCTTCTGAACTTTTTTAAAATAAGACCTATTATTTTATTTCTGGTTAAGGTGCAGCTAACAGAAAGAAAATAAATACCCTTAAGCCCTTGTTAGTAAGTGGAAACCTAGGCTGGTAATTTTAAACTCTATTTCCTTCACATGGAGATGGGTTACTGCTAGACTCGAAATTGATGCAAGTCTGTCCTGCATTCCTGAACAATAACAGTTTCCAACCTAGCAGAGATATGCTGCTCTTCTGAATTCTCTCATTTTGCACTGGGAAATATGGACTACCCAGTTAGACATGACCTGTTTTGACTAGGTATGAGGAGAGGGAAGGACCTCAAAAATAAAAAGAGTTTTTTGTAGTTAATTGTTCTTTGTTGAAGTTTCTTCTGTGTATGGTTGATGTCACACAGTGTTTATTTTTCCCTGCATAAAAAATATTGAATAGAAATTAATTTAAAAATAAATAATAAAAAAGGACAGCTGCCAATTTTCCCTTCAGCATCTCTGAGCCACAGCTTAGAAATGTTACTTTTAGGGACTGAATCTTCCATAAGGGGGGCGTGTTACAGATCGCCGGATTGCGGCGGTCTGGCTCCGCCTCCGCTTGCAGTGTCCGGGAGCCGCAGCAGCCAAACCGTGTGGCTCCCGGACACTCCGAGGAAGGTGTGCGGAAATCGTGCTCCTTCCTGGGCCCCGGAAGAGACGCCACGAGGCGCTAGTCGCACACTCACGGCATCACTTCCAGGGCGTGACGTGCGGATGCACAGCATCCGCTACGTCAATATGGCGGCAGCTGTGTGGAACGGCCGCTGCCATTTGTCACAGACTCTGTCCGTGATAGGGTTAGGGGCGTCTGGAAGAGACGCCCCTTTTTCAAACTGGGACGTCCTCAGGACGTCCCTAATGGTGGTCTGTAACCCGCCTCAGTCAGCATGACTGCATGGGAACTTTAGTACAAATGCTTAACATATTCACATTTTGGGATTCTTCCCCTTTCTATAGTTTTGTAGAATCGCGTATATATTATACTCTGTATTAGTTTTATTTTCTGATGTTTGATTCCTGTCTTTCAGTTTCATTACAGGTAGCATTTGAGTAGGACATACACCTTTTAATAAAGCAAAATCAATTCAGAAAATAATCAGCCACAAAGCCATTGGGCTAGGTTGTGAAAATCTTCCTCAAATTGTTCATTTTTTCTTTCTCAGAGAGTAAAAAGCAGCCTCTGCAAGTAATCAAAATGACAAGAAAAGAGAGTGAAACTACCTGTTGTGGCAGAAAGGGGAAACTTGACAAACTGGTTTACGGAAGATACTTCATGGAGGGACCCAGAAAGGGGATGAAGAAAACCATGAATCTTGCAGCAGATATCAAATGAAAGGTTTGCAGGAAACAGAGGTCTTGTGAGTAAATCTATTGCATGCATGCCTGTAGCGAGTTCTTTGCAGAGAAAACTTAGGGTGCAAGTACACTGTAGAAACAATGCAGTTTGACAACACTTTAAATGCTGTAACTCTGTCCTATGGAATCTGAGGATTTGTAGTTTTACAAAGTCTTTAGTCTTCTCCGCAGGGTGCTGGTGCCACACAAAATTACAAATTCTAGGATTCTGTATGTTGGAGCCATGGCAGTTAAAGCGGTGTCAAATGATGTCAAACTGCATTATTTCTACAGTGTAGATGCACCCTTAGTCTTAGGGCCAAAGCACATGGCCCGGAAGGAGTGATCTCTGGCTGTGATTGCTCCAGGACCATGGTGACCAGACAGCCCACTCCTGAAGTGGGCTGCCACAGTAGTCCCAAATGGGCTGCTGACAGGAGCAGATTTAATGCTGCCAGTGGTTTGGGGCCACCTTTGGTAGCCATAGAGTGGCTTCCAGCCACTTCAGGGTAATGCATCATCTAAACACCAAGCCCTTGAAGTGGCTGGAAGCCATGCTATTTGCCCTGTCTGTTTGGGGGCATAGGGGATGTACAAACAGCCCTGAAGGGGCAGCCTCCATCCGCTCCTTCTTCAGCCAAATCGGGGCCGCGGCAACCTCATGCCGCAGCCCCAATCTGGCCCTTTGAGGGAGCAAAAAGAAGCCACAAAAAGTGGCTCCTTTTTGCACGCTTGAAAGGGCGCCATAGCTGAAGTGGGCATGGCTATATGGTGCTCCTTCGGTGCTGGGTCTTCTGGACGCAGTGCTGGAGGCATGCCAGTATACTGTCCACCATCCAGAGTGGCACGTAGTGACAGGGCAGCCAGGGGGTGTGTGGAGACAGGTGTGTGTCATCAGGACGCTACTCCCCAACTCTGCTCCCAGGCTGGACTTTCAGGTCAGTCTGGACAGGGCCTTAGACAAGTATATTAAAAGATTATCTGCCTGCCAATTCAACATCCACTGTTTTGTTCTACATGAAAAATTGTCCTGTGTCAAAAATCCAAGTATCAGTGTCAACACAGACTAACTAATACCGTTCAGCCTTCACTGCAAGTAGTCTCCTGAAGTAGTACTCTTTGAAATTTGAATAAACTTTACTCAAATGCTTTGAAACTGACCTCAATAACTGCTAGATACTTTGAAACCTACCTCCATAATACTTAGAAACTTCCTAGTAATTTGTTAACAAATAATAATAATAAAATTTATTTGTATCCCGCCCCTCTGAGAACAATCGGGGCGGCTAACAAAGTTAAAAATACAAAACATATAAAATCCCTGGTACCCTCCCCTCCTTAAAAAAGTATTAAATTCAATGCAATATTTAAAAAACAGAACAAAAAACAACAACAAACAAACAAACATACAAGTTAAAAACTGACCACTTATAGTAATATTCTCTAGCCTGAATACAAGGGAAGACGCCGTCGCAGTTTGGTCAAAATCTTGTGTGCTGGTGGATAGTTCTGTCCAAAAGAAAAAAAAAATAAGACTCGAATTATTTTCTTCTACCTAGGATTTAGTCAAGCATTAATTTGTATTGTATAAAATCTTTTCAATCAATTGAACTGAAAACAAAAGGACTTCAAGGGAAAAAATAATTTTACCAAAAAATGCTCACTTAAACTTTGCTTCATATATGGTCTAATTCTCAGTACACGTTTTATTTCATTCACAGTCCTCTTCAGGCATTACGATTATCCTCTTTGTGGACAAATATTGGGAATATGCTGTACTCCAGCTCCATCACATCCACCTTTGCTGGTGCATCCACTTCTTACCTTACAAAGATTCCCTTGTATGCACATTGGCACTTCTATTCTCAAGTATATTTTCTGACATATAACACCTGGTGCTGCCAGAGCTTAGGAAAAAAGTTACTTTTTTGATCCAACAGTCATAACTAACATGGCCACTAGCCAACTTAGGACTTGTAGTCCAAACAAATAACTTCCACATGCTCTGGCCAATGCCATTTCATCAAATGTAAAAAGGACGCAGCCATATCTGGAGATAGCCAAGCCAAATCTGGTGTGTTTTTAAGAGTTCAAATAGACACAAACTTCAATAAAGGGTCATCCCAGTAGCAAGTAGTGGCTCTGATGTAATGGAGGTGGTCAACCAAATCTCGTTCTAGTCTGAACATGAAACAATAACACAATGTTGAAAACTAGCTTTTAAAAAAAAACATTGCTGTTTTTTTATCTCCTTTGAAGTTTGGAGTAAAACTCAGAGCAGATTCATGACTTCACTGACAGAACAACCAGTCACTGCTGACTCTAGTTACTGCTAACCTTAGATTTCCCAATCTAAGTTCCTTACCATGGTTATTGTGAGCATAGCATTGACAATGGGAAGAATCTGCTTGGTAGGCCTGAAATGTGCTTAATAACAGGTACAGGGGAAGCTGCCAAGAGCCAGCATAATGTATTAGTTTGAATCCTGAGTTTGAATCCCTGCTCAACCATGTAAACCCAATGGGTGACTCTGGGCAGATGACACTCTCTCAGCCTCAAAAGAAGGGAAATGCAAACTCCCTTCTGAAAAAAATATTGTCAAGGAAACCCTATGACAGGATCACCTCAGCGTTGCCGTAAGTTAGAAACCATTTGAAGACATACATCAAGAACAACAACAAGGAAGCTGCCACATACATTTGTATGTTTTGAGCCAAATGTTGTGTATTGTCTACTCTGAGAGACAGCTCTTCTCCAGCAGAGATCTTTCCCATTAGGATCTACCAGATTTCCTCCTCTAATAGAAATACCAAGATCTGCACTTAACTTTATGCATACAAATATGTGCTCAATTTTAACAAATGTTCACTGGAAATTAGTGTTAGAGTTAATAACCGCTGCATGCCTATACTCACTAACTTTGCATTATGTGCCTTCCTGTGTGGGTTTCCACACTCCCTCTCTTCCCACATCACTCTAAATTCCATACATTTTCTTCTTTCTCTCTCTCTGCCTACTGGGCAGAGTGGTGTTCAACTTCTGCCTTGCCAGTGTGATTACTCTGCTTGAGTGATCCACTGTAATCCCTCACATTTCCTAATAATTAGCTGTCACTGTAGACATCTCTCCTTCCACAATCCATTGACCAAATTAAACAGGAGGCTGGATGTATTGTCACATTTAGTATTATATTTCTGAGAGTGGGAGAACGAATGGCTGCCACTGCTCAGGAGAGCAGAAATGTATTATCACATTTAGTATTATATTTCTGAGAGTGGGAGAGTGAATAGCTGCCACTGCCCAGGAGAGCAGAACTGGAACTGTGAGAAATGAATTCTGAGTGCAAGAAGGTCTCTGGTTGAGGATCTAGCAGAGCAGAAAGTGTTAACTATCCTCTCATTTCCTGTTTTCTAGAATCCAAAACCAGCTTGCAGTTCTTTCACCTGAGGCTACTTATGGGGGAAAGAATCTATCTTTTATGTGCATACGTATTAATATTCATGTTTACTTTGGCCTTGTCTATCTATGTTCTTGATGAGAAGCTACTAGGGAAAAGAAGACATTTAGGAGACCAGGCCTTGGCTGCTGGAAAATAGAATTATTCTTTGTAGGATGGCTGGTTCATTTTAAAGCTAGGTCTTATATAATATTTGGATTACTGTTTTGAAAAAGTTCTTCTCTTCCTGTAGGTGAGCTTAAATGTTTGGGAGCTGGGAATATTCTTTACTTTAGGAGCATAATATAAAGGCAATTGTTTGCTGAACACCTTGGGTGATGGCTCCACAATGCAATGAGAGGCCCAATCGACTGGAGAATGGAATCTCAGAGCTTCAAAAGCACCCCACTGGGTTACATGAAAGCAGCATCTGCTCCCGTGTCCTGTTTCCCTGCAGTGGCTATGCAGATGTTTCCAGGCAGCTCCACCACAAGTGAAGAAAGTGGCTACATTACAGGAAACCTGAACTGGAAGCCTCTAAAGTGAGACATAAACATCTGAACTTTCCTTAACTGTAACCGAGAGACATTGTACACAGGAAGCATGGCCAACTGAAAAAGAATTTCCTGATATCACTGAATATCCAAAAATGGGACCAAAGACATTTAAAAGGACATAAAGTTCTTAGAGACCATTAGACTAGGAATGTAAAAACCTCTCAGTCTTGATTTTGCCAAGTTTCTCGAAATCCCATGAAGTTTCTTCCCATTCTTGTTTCATGTCAAGAGGACATGTTGGTCATGTGTCTGTCTCTAATATAAATGAACTATGAGCTGCAGTTTTAAGAATTTTGCTACGTGCAGTTTCTGCTTCATTAAGGGCTGCCTCATATACTGCTTTTCCATAAACAGCATTAACAGTAAAGCTATCTGGTCCAGAGGCCTGACCTGAAAAATGTGCATCCATCAATGTAGAACAAGGCAAACACTTCCCATTGTATGACTGACAGTAGTCTTGTAAGCTGAAGTTACACACACACAGCACAAAGCATTCCTGAGGCTTATCTTTCTTTTCTCAGGAGTACAGAGTGTAAACTCTTGTTGAGTGAGATTATTTTGACAAAGGAAGGAAACATGGTCTTGCAATTGTTGTTGTTGTTGTTACTATATGAAGAGGCATGCTGGGTCAGAGCAAAATCTTCTTGAGTTAAGCATTGTGTTACTGCAATGTCCAGATACATAGTTATGGGAAAGCCACAACTAGATCAGATTCTAACTTCCACCAATTCCTGCCAGCATAGGAAAATATAGTGCAACATCTAGGCCATAGGTCTGTTGTATCGTCATCATTGTTGCTTTAAAAACAGCATAACTGTGAGATGTGAAAAGTAGTTATATCTTACTGGAGTAAAAAGAACAAGTTGTTACCTGTGTTGGATCTTTCTGGAAGCGATGCTGCATTATCAGAAGTGCTCTCTGTAGTTTGCTGGCTGACATGTTGTGTCTCCGCAGTAGCATCTATTAGAGAGAGAGAGATAGAAAATAGCAATATTTGACAATATTTTATAACAATACAGATTACACAATTTTGCTTATTATTTCTATTTTTTTACAAAAAAAATTAGCAACAACAAATATCACATATGAACCACATATATAGAACAAAGGCCATAAGTTCAAAAAATAATTTTCAAACTATATAACTGTGGAATTTCCCCAGTTTTCTCTCCAAAATTATATTACTTCTCGTATTCCAATACTCCATTGGTACTGGAATCACCAGTGGTGCCACTACCGAAAAGGTTCTGAGATTTATGAATACATAGGAGTTTATCACACAGCCATTTTTGTCCTATCCGGGCACAGGACAGGATTGGTACTGAACAGGGAAAAATCAGTGTTATTGCACAGAAAAAAAGTGTAGTTTGTTGCAGGGTGACCACAAGCTGTCTCCCAGCCACACTTAGCCAACATATTTTGTGGGAAAGAAAGCTTCCATACTACCAAAATCAGCAGGAGAAGCATGGCTGGGGGACAGCTTGTGGTCACCCTGCAACAAAATATGCATTTTTTCCATGTAATAACACCTGTTTTTTCCCATTGAGTCCCAATCCTGTCCTGTGCCTGGATTGGACAAAATGGCTGTGTGATAAACTCCACAGTAGTGCCCTGCTCATGAAATATCAATGGCCTGTACATGAAATCGTGGTACGTGGGCAAGCCAATGATCTTGATTTTTCATGTCAGACTAGTGACTGTCTTTCTGTCTACCTCACTTCTTGTATCTCCTACAAGGATAAGAATGGGGAAATTGTTTATTCTGTCCTGGGCTCCTTAGAGAAAAGGCTGGATAAAAATGAAAAAAAAAAGGAAGTAAGATTTGTGTCTGCTGAGCCTCTGCTTGAATGTCTAATTGCTAATTCCAGAGCGTCTAATTGAAGTTCTAATTCCATGTTACTCTTAGAAGTTTATCCCTGATCCAATTCTTAGTCCTGGCTAAATCTACTGAATCTCCATTGATTCAGTGGGGCTGTTTTACCTAACAACTGGATTTAGGCTGCAGGGTGCTTAATATTCATACGCTTCTTTCACTCTAGCTCCACTTTGTGTCAAATGGTTTCCTGAAATGCTGCTGGAGGATGTTTTACTTGAGACAAGATCTGGGTCAAGCAGGTGCTTGTAATTTAAAAGGGCCCCAAATGCTCTACCCTCCTTGCTTGCTTTGCTTCCTCCTCCTGCACAGTCATGGAAAGAATAATAAAATGTTGTGCTGAGTTTGCAAGGGGCAACGTCTGGATGCGAAGATGTTTTGGATGCCAGTCTTGAGTTTTGGAGTGGCACAGCTGCTGAAATTCACCTTCGTCTAATGTTCACAATTTCTGCTCCTCTTTTTCTCTTGGCAATCCACAAAGAACATTTTGTGCCAGTACCAGACGGATGAAATCATCTCAGCGAGGTTCCCGAAGTGGAAAGAAGACAGAATGTCTTATCTGAGATCATAATTGCTAATGATGCCTTTGTCAATATGACTAGGAAATTAAATTAGCCTGATACTTTCCTCTGGACTATTGTGTGTTTTCATGCATGTGTCAAGCTGTCTCCGTAGATTTTTAAGGGGGACTGGAGTTTGAGATTGACAGGTAGTGGGTTTCAGGGATCATAGAAGTGGGGTCCAGAGGCCACATGCCACCCACTGGCCATTCTTTGCTCATCCCTGTTGAAAATGAGTAGCTCTGTGTAGAGTCTTATTTTCCACATTGATTTGTCAGATTTTTATCCCGCTGTCCATTCCAAAATGCTCCTTGAGGGGTTCACAGATTTAAAAATCATACAGGCCCCATACAGACTGTCAAAATAAAGCTGCTTCGGGACACTTTGGAGGTATGCTCTTTAAATGTTGCATGTCTCCTAAGAGTCTGGCAGCTGTGCCAAAGCTGTGCTCCAGTCCTTAGGACTAGATTGTGGCTTTGGTGTGACTTCTGGATTCTTAGGACGCATGCAACATTCAAACAGCATACGTCCAAAATGTCCCGAAGCAGCTTTATTTTAGCCTGTCTGTATGGGGCCACAGTTTCTGCCTGTAGGGTTTAATGCAAAAGATACCAAACAGAAAGGAGAATGGGATGGAACGGGAGAAGGGGAACACATAAACTTTGGGACTGAATTCTTGGTTTCACTTTGGAGCAGGTCATGAATTCAGCAGGTCATTCAGCTAGACCAGGAGTGGGCAAGGTGTGACCCACAGGCTGTATGTGGCCTTCCCATACCATTTTTATCATGCTTAGAGCCCCCAAGGGATAAAAAAAAATTTCCCCATTTTTGTCCCCAAATATTTAAAATCAGTATTTCAAAGCTAATCTGACTCATAGTGCTATGCCAAATAACAGAAACTTGTTTGTGGCTTCCAATATGCTGTGACTTCCTCAACTGCCACAGTTGAGCAATGCTGTCAGTGAAAGAATAGTGAGTAATGTTATGTGCCAAGCTTCATCAAGCTGATCTTCTTCAGATGTGTAGGACTGTAGCTCCCATTATCCCCAGCCACCATATCCATTGCTAAATACACAAACAGGACTAGTAAGAAGTACAAATTTAAAACAGTTGGTTCTGATTTTCTGTAGCTCTAGACACAAGACGTTTAAGATAAGGAGATGCTCCAGAAATGCCCTACTGCATTCAGTCCAAATTAAGTGTTTGGTTTCCAGGCCAATTTCCTGTTTTTGTTTTGTTTTTTGTTTTTAATGCAAGTTTGTAGAAGAAGCTGGATGATGTTACCAGGCAACTGTTCCCTTGCAAATCTATACAGCTGATTTATAGTTTTTATGGTTTTATATGTATGTGTTTGTTAATGTCAACAAGGCAACAAAATTAACTCTTTTGAAAATAAGGAAGAAGAGCAGCTCATTTGATAAGCAGTGATGGGGACAAGTTTTATGAATACTTTGGACTGCTAAAAAAAATGGCCTGAACTCTCACTAGAAGCTAAAATGACTAAACAAAGGCTGCTGTAAATTGGACATATCATGGGAAGACATGATTCATTTGAAAAGACAATAATGCTTGGAAGACAGTAGGAAAAAGAGGAAGACTACATTACAAGTGAATTAAATCAGTAAAAAAGGTCACAGCCCTGAGTGTGCAAGACATGAACAGGGCTCTAGGAGTTTTCTAAATCATTGCGTGGTCATACATTGAAGTTGACAGCAAATAGCAATAATAGTAATAAGTAAACAAAGGAATGGGCAAACTAATAATTCGAGATACAAGATACAGACGCAGATAGCCCTCATAAAGGATAAAAGGATGAGCAAGCCTAAAGGATTCATAGGGATGAATATCATTTGAAAATACCACACACACCCCAACACACACACTCACATGAGTATTCTTCATGTCAAAACATTTAGACAGGACCTCTAAGTGTAATGGAGCTAGGTCAAATATGCACACCAAACTTTTATTTAATGTTCTATGAAGCAAGTACATTTCAGACATAACCTATGAATCATCTTTAGGTGAGGGATGTGTAATTAAAAAATGAAATCAAAGACCATCTGAGACTAATTCATATATTATTTCCTTAAGAGTTCGGTGGACTACAGGAAGAACTCAAAATACGTCAGAATGGTAACAGATCAATCAAAATATGGTATTTGATCACTACTGAGGATGTGGGGGATTGTGTGTTTTTTTGTTTCTTTATTCTCTTTTATCATTTAGGCCATTCCATCAGGAAAGGAAAACTGTGGTCATTCAGATATTGTTGGACTGTAAGACCCATGATCTATCAGAACTGTCCATGGTGATTAGGACTGATAGAAACTTTAGTCCAACATTTCTGATCCTATAATTAACACACAAAATGATAATGATGATAAGAGGAGTGGATAATGATGGAAAGAAGGCTATATGTACAGTAAAGATCTGGATAAAAGGCCCTGGTATGGATGAATGTGTGTGTGTGTGTGTGTGTGTGTGTGTGTGTGTGTATATATATATATCACTGTTAATATTTTAACAAGCTACATATGTAGTGCATACTGGAACAGAGTTCTAAACTTACTCCAAATCATGTTTAAGTTACAGCCTTGTGTCCAAATGCACCCCAGTCCTAGCTTTTGGATTCAAGTGGAGCAAAATGAACACAAACAATTTAATCAGTGAACCAAGAAAAACAAATTCAGATTAGATGCTACTGAAACACTGACTAGAGGTATGACATTTCATTGAAACTGCATAACAATGGTAGAACTCTGAGATACTTCTCATTCTTAGGGTTTATTTGTTTTTTAATGTTTTTTTTTTTTTACAAAGCAACAGCCGCTTTAAAAACAACAACAGCTGCTTAATAAAATCTCCCCATATACTGTGATATGGGAAGGGAATACTGAGTATGTCCAGAGCTCAAAAATGTAAAGCTGACTAAATTTAATGACATCTACCCTGGAAATCTTGTTATTTATTTTGATCTTTTGTGCAACTGTATAGCTCTTTTACTCTATTAAAGGAATGCTTTGCCCTCCAAATAAAGATTGCGAGTTTGAAAACTGGAAAGGAATCCTATACCTTTAATAGTTATGTAAAAGAGAAAATTTGAGCTGGTGCTCTTTTTTGCCTGGTTGTGTGACCAGCAACTCCTACTGAAATCCTCCATTCTACACAGTCATTAAAGGCACAGGACACATCTCCAGTTTTCAATCTGGCAACTGTGTTCAAAAAATGGGTAGGAAAATTCTAGGGGTCCAAGTACTATGCTTCTTCCCTGCAACTGACGAAGGGATGTATTATTCCCCCCCACACACACACCAAAAAAAGATAACAAAACAAAACTTGACATAGTTGTAAGCAATTTTCTGTTTT
>NC_056523.1:304088244-304123210 GCF_019175285.1 Sceloporus undulatus | reverse complement strand
CTAGAAATGCATTTAGGGTGGGGTGATCCAAAACAAGGCATGGGGGGTAGTTGAACCTTAGAATATCTACTCATGAATACTTCTATGGGCAGCAATAATCTTGTTTTGCACACTCCAGATTTGTGGGAGAGGGGCAGGAAGGGCCCACAAAAACTAAGCTTTACAATTCCCACCCCTGCTTTAGAATCTATTTTTAGTGACTCTGCTTAATGAAACCACATTGTTCCAGCACTAAAACCTACCATAAATTAAGCTTTTGCATTTTCTGAGGAAAGTGGGACACAGTCACTGTTTTTATGAGAGGCTGGGGAAGGAAATACACATCTTCAATTGCAAAGTCTTTTCTCTGAAAAAAGATATTGGAATGGAAATAGAGAGAACAATGTCTTTGCAGAAAAATAAAGCATTCCTCTTTTGCTACAACATATAAAAATGAAATAACTATACTGTATTCTTTCCAATATTCTCTAACCCTACCACAATCCATATGTAATCTGTTGTTAGTAGAATATTGTTTTTGGACCATGCCAACCACTACAATGTCAGGATGCACAGGGGGGCCAATGAAATCCACAAACACCTGGACAATTTTAACAGGAAAGAGGGAAACCCTTAAAGTAAACAAGGTTTGGCTACCAGTCCTGAAAAATAGCAAGACTCAACAAATGCAAATGAGAAATCTCCCAGGGTCAGGGGTTTCCCAGCAGACAATGAGCACTAATCAAGCAGACACTAATCCTCTTTTGCAGATCCTCCCACCCTGATGTCTGCCATTAGCAGCAGAACTATACGCATGCAAATCACTCCTGCCTTTCCAGGTCACACAATATATATATCCAACTCCTTTCCAGGCAAGCATTCTCTGAAGATGCCAGCCACAGATGCTGGTGAAAGGTCAGGAAGAAACTTTTCTAAAACATGGCTACATAGTCCAAAAAACCCATAAAAAATTATGGATGCCGCCCATGAAAGCCTTCGACTTCAGACTAAAAAATATTATGAACTTTTAATAAACCATCTTACGCCGACAGACCATTGCTGTTGCGCAAAAATTGGCCACCCTTGTTGTTACTACTGGGCACTAGTCTGCCAGCAAATAAGATACCTAAAATTCATCAGTTTTTCCAGTTTGCTAATACTGCAGTATCATTGGTTATACTGTTTCAAACTAGTTCTATATTATCAATTAATGTTTATACCACTCCAGGATAAACATCAAAACAAGTACAGATGGGTTGAATTACAAAAAATTATTAGTAGAATGTCTTCCTTATATCCCAATGCATCTATAATATTGGTAGGTGATTTCAGTGCCAGAACTAGTCAAAATGATGCTCTCTATAACCATTTCAGTCAATTTCCACCTGATGTGGAAAAGGCCCACCTAATTCCTGATAGGCAGTCCAAAGACCTAATTTGTAATATCTCATGGCTTTATCTCTCTAAGATGATAAATGGTTTAGATTTAGTTCTACTTAATGGTGGAATGGAGGGAGATAAGCCTGGAGAATATATATTTTTGACTGGACATGGAGCTTCTACTACTAATTATTTTATTGTGTCTTATGAGCTATTAAACCTGGTGTTTAGTTTTAAAATTTGGGCGTGTAAAAGAGAGTGACCATTTCCCTTTAATGGCATCTTTTTCTGTTCAGAATCAGGTTGTTCATGCAGATTACGAACCATTGCTGACTACATATCTGGACACAGGAACACCTAGAGTGAGATGGTCTACCAGGGTAGAAAGTATGGTAACTGCATTGCTTAACACAGAAAATAATCTTAGATTGCAGGAGTCTCTCATGTTAGCAAGAGCTCCTGAAGAGATCCTAAAATTATACCAGGAAATAGTTGCAAACATAGATTTAAAAACACCACTATAAAATAATATAAAACTGATTTTAAAACAAACAAAAGCTAAAAACAGATAAAACAAATTTACATTTTAAAAAACCCTTCTAGACTATATTTGTTTATTTACCTTATAATACTCGATTATAAATTGACCTAATCTATAAATTGAGGGCAGGTTTTGGTGCCAAAATTATGGATTTTGATATCATCCATGGAAAAGTCAAGGGTAAAACTTAGGGGCATGTAACAAATGATTTAAGCAGCCTTGTGTCCCTGTACTGGGAGGAAGGCAGGATATAGATTAATAAAATAAATAATAACAATAATAATAGGATGAAACAAAGGAAAACAGTGCAAAAGAATGTACAAAATTCTGGCAAGCATGAGTGTTTGTGATGGATGGATTACAGGGGAACTATGGTAAATGGTGGTTATCTTAAGTGGGCAGGGGAAGGTGAACAGTTGTGGATGGGACTAAGAAAATGCATGGATGTCAAAAAGAATGACAAGATAAAGCAAAGCAAATTAGCAGTGATTAAAGCCTTTAAATTTACGGTTATAACTTTGCCTGATTTTTAACCCGGAAAAGCTGACAAACATACACAAATGTCTTATTCAGATCTTTCAAAGACTGATTACTCTTGGCACTCCATTGAGAGGAAGCACCAAAGAGGTGTCATGTGCCCACCCAGGCATTCAAAAAGGTCAGAAGCAGAACCATAGTAAAGAGAGTAGAAAGGGTCTGTGCTACATTTAGATACAGTACTCCCAGATGGACTAAGCTCTTGCCTTTTGCCACTCTACTCAGAGAAGGGGATGGTTCCTTTTTGTGTGTGTGAAAAGAGTTATACCATACTTACATTGACTCATGGATAAGTTGACCCACTATTTTTAGTCATTTTTTAACTAAAATGTCTAGACTTATGCATTAGTTTATTTATTTATTTATAAGATTTATATCCCATCTTTCTCCCAAAATGGGATTCAAATTATACATCTGAAACATAATTACCAACATAATTATTCATCTAAGGTCCAAAACACACTGCAAAAATAATCCAGTCTGACATCACTTTAATTGCTCTGTCTCAATGCTAGGGAATTCTGGGAACTGTCATTTGTGAGACATTTAGCCTTCCCTATCAAAGCACTCTGCTGTGAAAATAAACTACAATTCCCAGGATTCCCTAGCATTGAGCCAGGGCAGTTAAAACGGTCTCAAACTGCATTATTTCTGCAGTATGTTTTGGAACTACAAGATCTAGACAAACATCAGTCTAAACTTGAAATATGTTTCCACAAAATGTAGGAACTCATATCATCTTGGACAACTCATGGGTCTATGTATGGCAGTGATGGCTATTGCTTCCAGGGTAGTGGAATAAGCCATTCTGGGTTTTATTCCCAATGTTAAAGGTGTTATCTAAGGTGTTGAACCTGTTTTACCAATTACATTCAGTATCTTGTATCAATTTCTTAAAGGTCAGACCAAAGCCTCAAGTGAATTTATTATACTACCATGGAAGGTACCAGCACCACTGATTCATGGATTATATAACTATGAATGTCCATTCATGGGTAATATACAGGGGGAAAGAAGGGGAGAACCTACCTCTTAGCCAGAATTTTCAGTAATTCAGAAACATAGCAGCAACCTTCACATTTTAGCAATTACAGGACTTAATTTTTCCATAAAAACATATATCAGAATTTGTAATGTTTTGCTTGTATTTTTCAATTGGCTCATGCCCTCCGCACTCCAGCTCAATGTGTTGCACAAAATAATAAATCACAGGGTTGTCCTTCCCTTGGCAGGCAATGGCCTTTTTATTCAAGCGGACCTTTGGCAGCTGACTGGGTGTTGAAGAAGGCCTTTAATCCTGTTGCTGTATCTGTATAGTACTTCCCACCCCCTCCTTGTGTTTTCCAATTGTTTTTAATTTGCCTGTTGAATTAATATGCTAATTTTTTAACCTGTATTTTAATATTTCAGATTGTTTCTGGGTTTTTTAATCATGCTGTGAGCTGTCTTGGGTCACAGTATTTGAATAAATTGAGAAAAGTGAGAAAAAATGTAGAACAGTACTAGTGATAGCCTTTAGGGCTGAAGGGCAGGGTATAAGTACTCTAATAAATAAAATAAAATAATAAAAATAATATTAATACTAATTTATTTTCTTTTAATGATTTGAATCACAGTGTTAATACTAATTAGACCCATAGAATCAGTAGGAATTTGGTAAATCAACACTTTATATCTTCCTTTGATTCAATACGTGTAGTTTAGTTGGGACCAAGAACTGGATTTAGGACAAAATATTTATGCTCAGGACATTATTTATATTGGAACAATTGGATCATGATGCTATAAAATTAAATATTTTATTCATTGGTTTATTGATTACAGCCTTAGTGCAACATAAAGACCCATGGTGGCTACTAGTTCTCAAGATTATCTTGGGCATTCCTAAAACTGCAGACATTATTGTATCTTTGGAAGAACAACCACGGCCTGAACACATTGGATCTTACAACATCCATCTTGAAATGCAAAAAAAGGATGAAAAGTTCATTTAAAAAAAAAGTATGGGGGGGGGCTGTATCAGGGACAAAACCATTACTTATTATTTTAGTATGGTTATACTTAAGCCTGAGTGGGAGGATGGGCAGCTTTAGGAATGCCCAAATAGGTCATACCCATGACCTATTTGTGGGATCTCCATAGGCCAAAGTGAAAATAGAACACTGAATGAGATAAGCCTTTGGCCTGATCTCTTCCTGTTCTCTTAAGGTGTATGTGCAGAGAGAAACCCTGCTGGATCAGGCCAAGTAAATCAGAGCTTTAAAAAATTAAATAGATATGTTGGTATATAGAATGTTAGTCTAACTATGACTAATTTGAGCCTAAATCCAGTTGTCAGCTCCAACTGGAGTAGACCAAACAAACTAAAGGGCACTTCTTAAGTCAACATGTTAGCTCCATGGATTGAACAGATCTAGTTTTGTTGGGTCTAATTGGATTTAGGCCTTAGTATAGACTTAACCATATGTTTTTAATGACCCTGGTATGCTAGCAATTTCAAATCTAGTTACTGTTTGTCAACTGCTGTCTGTTCTCCAAGGCATTCATAGCAAGAAGAGTATCAAATGTGCAATGAAACTTAATAAACCTTCAACCTTTAGGTCTAAATCCAGCTCACAACCAGTGGTAGCTGATGCCTTCAATATCAGTGGATCCACCTTGGTTTTTAATCTGAATTAAGGATCTATCCAACGTGCTGGACCTGATCCCCAAAATAGGTGCAGTATCTTGGGGTGCATCTACACTGCAGAAACAATGCAGTTTAACATCACTTCAAAAGCTATAGCTCTATTCTATGGAATCTTGGGATTTGTAGTTTTACAAGGTCTTTAGCCTTTTCTGCCAAAGAGTGCTGATGCCTCACAAAACTATAAAGCCAAGGATTTTGTAGTATGGAGCCATGGCAGTTAAAGTGGTGTCAAACTGCATTATTTCTACAGTGCAGATGCACCCTTGGATACATCTTTTAAAAGTTCAGAAACAAACCTGGATTCACTACATCACAGCTATCACTTGTCATAACTAGGGCCCCATACAGACAGGCCAAAATAAAGCTGTTTCAGATGACTTCGGAGGTATGCTGTTTAAATGATGCAGGCGTTCTAAGAGTCCGGAAGCCATGCTCCAGTCCTGGCATGCATCATTTAAACAGCATACCTCCAAAGTGACCCAAAGCAGCTTTATTTTGGCCTGTCTGTATGTGGCCTAGAATTGCAATCAATAAAACTTATCAAGTTCCCATTCATTCTGTGAGCCCACTCTGTGTAGGGTGAACAACTAGATTTAGGCCCTAATTAATCCTAACAGATGTTCACCTGTTTGAAAAAAGAGTCTTTTAAAAAAAAAATTAATGTGATCTAGTGATATGGTTTCCCAATTCACTTTCAGACAGGAAGAATGGAGGATACTTTCCAAGTAGTTTGTGGTGATGCAAATCTGATTAATAGATATTGTGCAAAATGAGGCCTGTGCAAAGCTCAGTTTGAATGTAACATATAATGAAATTGCTTTCAATGGGGTATCTGTGGTAAGACTTCAGAGGGAAAAAATAGGGCATCTTGTGGCTTTTGAAAGACTCCTAGGAACAGATATAATTTGGAAGAAAACTTTCATGAACTATTATTCTCCCTTGGCATAATAAAACACAAATTGGTTTTAGAGTGTGTGTATAGAGGAGTACACAATCAAAGCATTCTAGACAGATAGCCACCCAGCTTCTGTTTCAAAACCTCCAGGAAAGAGACTCCACCACATCCTGAGGCAGCACATTCCAGTGTCAAATAAGCCTTACCATCAGAAAGTTCTTCCTAATGTTGAAAGGGAATCTCTTTTCCTGTAACTTGAATCCATTGCTCCAGGTCCTATTCTCTGGAGCAGCAGAAAACAAGCTTGCTCCATCCTCAATATGACATCCTTTAAAATATTTATGTGTGACTATCATGTCACCTCTTAACCTTCTTCAGGTTAAACACACCCAACTCACAAAGCTGCTCCTCATAGGGCATGTCTAATGAAGGAAAGTCTGTCTTTTTATGAAACTGTCTGTTTTGCTGTTGAAGAGGTTGTTCTCCTGAAATGTACTCAAACTGCTACTCTCATGTAGTATGGACTTTTTGATTTAGGTAGTCCCCTCTGGTGCAACAGAAAACAAATTTGCTCCAGCATCTATGTGAACAGTTCTTCAAACATGTGGAGAAAGCCATCATGGTGCTTTTTATATGTCTCTTCTCCAAACTTACCAGTTCTTCAACCTTTAGTTACAGGCCAGAGGTGAGCAACAGGGGTGAGCAACAGGGGATCAATCTGTGCTCCCCATAAATACCTTCAAGACTGATTACTGACCTTCATGGGGCTCCTTCTCCCAAACAGGGGAATGCGGGGACTTTGGAGGGGACTGGACAAGCATGTGTGGGGATGGGGGGTTGAGCCTACACGGGAAAGTTGCTGAGGTTGCATGAAACCTACAGGTCACAATTTCCCCACCCATCATAGATCTTGGTCCGAAGTCCAAAAGAATTGCTGGCTCTGGCTTCTTATCCCTTTTACTTCTCTACATGTAAAGTAAACCGGTTAATATTTCCCTGTCTCCTGAAAGCCCCAGTACTGGAACAGACAAGAATTATATATAATCCTTTCAAAATACCTTCCATGCCAGTGTGTGTATAAATGTCTGCTTTCTGGACCAACATTGCAGGCACTTGATGCATGCACAAAAGCGTATGCCAAATGAGGCATGTTTTAAAGGTGCTTGGTTGTTTTGTCCACAAGATACACATTAAGCTCCTTCACCGGAAATTCAAAAAATACACAGAACCTTTATAACTCTAGGAGAGTGTAAGACAAAAGGAAGAAGAGGGGGAGGAGGTGGGGGTTTGAAGGAAATAACAAAGAACACTTTGTCACTATAATGACTAACAAAATGCATAGGGCACAGGTTTTAGGGGAATGGAGGCCACTCAGGCTGAAGCATAAGTTTTTTTCTTGGGCTGAAAATTGTGAGGTCACACTTCTGCATTTATCAGTTATATTTTTTCTGTAAGAACCATTGTGGTATAGTGGTTTGAAAGGACTACGACTATGGAGATCTGAGTTAAATTCCCTGTTCGGCCTTGGGAATCCACTGGGTGACCTTGGGCAAGTCACACGCTCTCAGTCCCAGAAAGCCCTGTGATAGGGTTGCCATAAGTCTGAAACAACTTGAAGGCATACAACAACAAAGTTATATTTATGCCCTGCCTTTCCACCAACAAGTTTGAAGCATTGCGCATGACTTCCTTCCTCCTTCCTTTATTGCACAACAACATGTGAAGTTGATCTCCCTGAAAGAATGAGTGACTGACCCAAAATCACCATTTGAGTTTCAAAGCCCAGTGAAACCTATTCGTTTCTATCTAACACTCTAATTACTACACCATGTTGGCTCTGAGTGACTCAAGACTTTCCTATCAATAATTCCATGGTTTTTTTCTGTAGAAATTTACAGGAAAGCAAATTACCAAGAAAACCCCATGACAGGTTGCCATTCGTCAGAAGTGACTTGGAGGCACACAACAACAACAACAACGCATCATGCTTTATTGGACAGAATAGGGTTACAGACCAAGGATTTTTTTTCTGTGCTACTTTAACCATTATATCACACTGGCTCTGATACCAATAAGAGCAAGAGTTACCCAGTCATTGAGTGATATTGGGCAAGGGGTATAATTATGGGGGCGGGGGGGGTGAGAGCATTGCCCCTTCTAAATAATAATTCTGCCCCCAATTTCCAGCATTGCAGTAACCTGAAACTTTGGTTCAGCTTTTAGAAATATAATTCAAGCATTTAAAGAAAAAGGAAGGTGAAGTGACCAAGGGGAAGGGAAGCACAGCAAATACAAGTTCTAGGTATGAGCGATTTTCTTATTCTCTACAATGCTAGAAATGTATGGGTGCACCTTCAAGTCACTTCCAACTTATGGTGATCCTAAAGGTGAACCTATCATGGGGTTTTCTTGGCAAGATTTGTTCAGCAGAGGCTTACCACTGCCCTCCCCTGGGTCCGAGAGCATATGACTTGCCCAAGCTCATCCAGGATTCGAACCCCAATCTCCAGAGCTCAAAGCACTACATCACAGTGTCTTCCTAGTTGGGAAAGTACCAGTACTCTTTGGCAGGGGAGGCTAAAGACCTATCATGGGGTTTAGTTGGTAAGATTCATTCAGAGGAGGATTGCCTTTGCCGTTGCCTTCCCCTGAGGCTGAGAGCATGTGACTTGCCCAAGGTCACCCAGTGGGTTTCATGGCTGAGCGGGAATCAAATCCTGGTCTCCAGAGTCAGAATCCAACACTTGAATCACAGGATCCTGGAATTTGTAGTTTTACGAGAGACAGCATAGTCTAGTGGTTTGAGCAACCCTGGAGAAGAGGGTTCGATTCCCTGTTGAAGAAACCCTCAAACCACTATGCCACTCTGGCTCTGTAAAAAACTGTGGGACTGAAGGAAATGTTCTTGGGGAGGCTGAATTTTTCTTTGAGGGGGGCCTCCCTCCCAGAGTCACTCCTTTTCTCAGGTAACTTTCACAGGAGTTTATCACTAACTTCAGCCTGAAAGAGAGATTAAATTGCATTTAAAGCTTCCCACAAATAAAGCAAAAAATGGCGAGTAATCGCACGAATGATTATCACACGCAATTGTGCAAATAAAGTGATATTGGAAATGCATTGTCACTGAAATCCTAGAAAATAAAAAAGATGCACGTTAATGCTTCTCTGTGGCCACTTTAATGGTGGGATTTGTGCAATGTCGTGTGAAATCGTAATTATGCAATTTTCCCAGGATATTCATGGGATAAACTCCCGATCTCCTTCATGTGATAGACTCCACAGAGTTGTGAAAAGAAAGTAAAGTAAAACTTGAGGCCACAGTCTTTCTCTGGTAGTAAGCCCCACTGAAGGCACCTGACAGTGCTTAGTCCTTAGCAGCCCAGTGTCAATGTAGATAAAGGAAGCCAACTAAGGCTAACTGAGATAATCGGCTCGGTTAATGCCAAAGGGAAATGATGCCTCCAGCATCCCCAAGTTACCCAAACCACTGATCACAACACAACACAAAAACTCTGGCTTGCTTCTTCCGCCGCATCGCCCACTAGCATTTCCATTTATTTCCTTTTATTTTTTTTAAAAAAGCAAAGTAGTAAGAGAGAGGGGAAATTTTATTTTATTTTTTTTAGTCCCCTTTGCAAAGAGAAAAGGAATTTGGTCAAAGGAGGAGAGGGGCAAAGTTTAGGGATCTCTGGCACCTCTGCCAGGCATAGCCAGTTTGTGGGGCACAGTCTAGGGCTCTCCAATTATGCTCCCCATCCTTTTTTCTCTTTTGACACAGTGGGTGACTGCAATCAAAGCAAGCACCCAAGCTCAAAGCATAATAATAATAATAATAATAATAATAATAATAATAATAATAATAATAATTTATATGTCGGGTATGCTTTGATTGAGAGTTCCTGCATTGCAGGGGGGTTGGACTGGATGGGCCTTGTGGTTTCTTCATGATTCTATGATTTATCTCCCACCTTTTCCTGAAGTATCAAGGCGGGTTACACAAAATTTATCGGACACATAATACAACATAGTCAAAATCACATATCCGTGACCCCTTACCTAAACTAAAATAACATTATAATTACATCAGACACTAAACTAACCACATTATAAATACAATTTTTAAAAAAGCCTCCCTCTCCCCTCCAAAACAAATAAAATAAAATAAAATAAAATGCTAAATCATCTGTCCCTCCATCTCCTGGCTGGGGACAATCATGATAACATGGAGTGTTTTTATAGCTTTTCCTCCTTGGAGCCAGCCTTCTCAAGGTGACTTGATCCCCTTCTGGAGCAGACCCAGGCATCATCCCTGGCTGCATCGCATCAAAAGAACGAAAGAAGGAGGGGGATGAAACGCCTTACCTGGGGTGCTATTGGCATCCAGGAGACCCAAGGCGATGAGGATGAGGAGGAGCCGCCAAGAGAAGATGCAGCAGCCGCTCATCATCTCTGTCCAGAGGAGGCTGGAAGCGCACTGCCAAAAAGGTGGGCACCGGACTCCGCAGCGCCCCTTGTGGCTGATCGAGGCTCAACCCTGCCCTCCTCCAGCTCTTCTTGAAAGGCTCATCGCCGGGAGGGTGACGTCACGAGGACCACCAGCCAATCGCCAGCGGCTCTGCGGACTCAGAGGCAGAGGAGGAGGAAGGCGGCGCAGCAGCAGCAGCAGCAGCAGGAATAGAACTTTTCTGCTGCCTGCGTGGCTGTAAGCCGCCTTGGGTCCCTTCTGGGAGAAAGGCGGCGTACAAATGAAATTAATGCATTAAGGTCCAAAACAACTCTGCAGTTGGAGACCACTTTAATTACCCTGGGTCAGTGCTAGGGAGTCCTGGGGATTGTAGGGTTTTTTGTGGCAACATCGCTCTCTGACAGAGAAAACTCAGTTGCTCACAAAACTACAGTTCCTAGATTTCCCTAGCATTGAGTCAGGGCAGTTAAAGCAGTCCCAAATTGGATTATTTCTGTAGTGTGTTTTGGACCAAAGCTCCCCCAGGGCAACATAAGCAGCCACTCTGCGCCAGGTTTGGGTCCAAGATGCCAAACCTTGTTCCCTGGACTAAGAGGCATCTACACTGTAGAAAGAATGCAGTTTCAGGCTACTTTGAATGCTGTAGCTCCAAGCCTATGGGATCCTAGGATTTGTAATTTTTTTCCAAAGTCTCTAAACTTCTCTACCAAAGAGTGCTGGGAGCTATCGCAGCTACAAAGCCACTGTGGTGTAGTGGTTTGAGCACTGGAGAGCGAGGTTTGAATCCTGGCTTGGGCATGGGAACCACTGTCCTTGGGCAAGTCACACTCTCTCAGCCTCAAGGGATGTCCGTGGCAAACACCTTCTGAAGAAATCTTGTGAAGAAAATCCCATGATAGGGTTGCCATTGCTGTTGTTAACTGCCCTCAAGTCATATCCCTACCCATGGTGACCCTGCGAATGAGACATCTCCAAGACCCTCTGTCCTCTACTGCTCAGCTCAATTTCTGCAAACTCATACACATTATCTCTTTAATAGAGTCCATCCATCTTGCATGCAGCCATCCTTTCTTTCTACTCCCCTCTACCTTTCCTAGCATTACTGTTTTTTCCAGTGATTCATGCCTTCTCATGATGTGTCCAAAGTACGACAACCTGAGTTTTGTCATCTTGGTTCTAGGGAGATTTCTGGCTTGATCTGCTCCAAGACCCATTTGTTGGTCATTTTGTCTGTCCATGTGAGTGTTTCCACATCAACATTTGCCATTACACCACTAGGTTAATTTCATATGCTGATTTTGAAGAGTATGAAGAGGTATTTCTTTGTTTTGTGCTAAAAGCAACTTGATGCTCTGACAAAGAAAAAGAAAAAAATTATCATAGTGATGATCTCTTAGGAGCATCTTTCCTCATAATATTCATCATTAATCATTCCCTGTCTGGCCACTGGCCAGCCATCTTTTCCTCAAACACAGAAATCCCAAGTGCTTTAACTTTCCATGTACAGTAATTCCAGTTCATTAAGGGAATGGCCAGCCTTCAGTGGCAAGTTTGTGATTTCCATCTCAGTGAATTCACTCTGCGTTTTAATCCAAATTCTGAAGGAGCTATGTAAGGTGATGAAACTGTTTTAGTAATCAGTTCAGCAGTTTGGATAGCACCTTTAAAATTTAGCCTAAAACCTGAAGCAGATTCTCTGACCCGCTGACATGGAAGCCATTACCCACTCGGTGTAACATCTGCCAGATGTTTCAAATTATAATTCCCGAAAATAATTGGGGAAAGGGATCGCTTACCATACTCTGGTTTAATGAGGTTCAGGATGATCTTAGGCTGACCTCCAGTGATGGATGATTGTCATCAAATGAAGACCTATATCTTTAACTTGACATTTTCCTGATGGTTCAGGTTATCAGTTACCCCTGTTTTTTAACTAATTGTTTTAATAGGTTACATTGTTTTTATTAGGGAACCAGCATAGTGTAGGGTAGTGTAAGGTCGTCATAAATTGGAAATGATTTGAAGGCACACAACAAAACAACAACGATTCTATCATTTTTATTGGGTTGTTTTTGGGGGGAGGGAGGTTGAGCTGCTGATTCCATTATCGGATTTAGCTTTTATTGTAAATTAGTTTGATACTTTAAAAACGAATTGCAATATTGAAATGCTCCAAAATAAATAATGATTCCCACCAGCATGGCAAATGGTCAGGGATTATGGGAACTGTAGTACAACACATCTGCAAGATTCCAAGTTGCCTACATTTTCATTGTTTTGGTTCCTTCTCTCTGCACTGTTGCATGTGTGTATCAGCCTTCAAGTCATCTGTTGACTTATGGTAATGCCATGAATTTCATAGGATAAGTCAAGAAGTACTCAGAGGTGGTTTTTCCAGTTCCTCTGAAATACTGTACAGCTATACTGTACAGAGGAACTGGCAAAACCACCTCTGAGTACTTCTTGACTTATCCTATGAAATTCATGGCGTTACCATAAGTCAACAGCACCTGATATTTGTTGGCAGTCTCCCATCCAAATATGAACTAGTGCTGACCCTGCTTAGCTTTCAAGGTTAGACAGAATCTGGTGCCTTTAGGGTATTTAGGCCAGCCTCCACACCGTTACTAGATCTAAAAGATCATTTCAATAATGATGTATCAGAATTATTAAAACCAATGCAATTCAATTGAAATAAGAAATGATTGACTGTAACTCTCTTATATATGTATGATAACTAATGTAAAACATCCATTTGATATTTTATATATAACTAAGCAAGGGCCTAAATACCTTAAAGGCACCAGATCGAGTGTGATCTTAGAAGCCAAAGAGGGCCAGCCCTGATTAGTACTTGGATGGGAGACAACCAATAAATACCAGGTGCTATATTGAAGGCTAGAACAGGCAAAGCCACCTCTGAGTATAAGAAGACCAAATTAAATGTATGGGATTGCCATAAGTGAGCAGGTGAATTGAAGGCACATACACATAGCCCTAAGTAGAAAGTGGTTTCTGGTATTTCTTACTCCCCCCCCCCGCCACCCATTCCATTAATTAGCTGTCTAATTTTCATACCTTCCCCCGCTAAATTCTGATAGACAACACTCAAAGTTAAAGAGACTGGCTGCCTGAAATGGTTAAAGCCACTGGATGTTGATTCCTTTGAGATGCAAATTAGTAATTATAAAGCCTGATGAGGATTTGGTTGTGGTGGAAGTTTCATCAATGGAAGTTAATGATGTGGTGATGGTCTCCTTAAAATCTAAGGAATGAGATACCCATGAGAGTTTACCAATGAGACACTCATCAGAGCTTGGAGGAAGTAACACCCTTCCCACTGAGAGGAAGCAACAACTGTGTGAGAGACAAAGAAAAAGGGAAAAGGATGAGGAAGATGCAAGCTCAGTTCTTTACTTTAAAATAGCTGGAACCAGGTTTTAGGACTACATTGCTAAGGGATTCTAGGAACTGAAGACCAAAAAAGCAGCTTTGCTAGGCTCTGGCTAAAACTGGGATAAAGCCTTAGGGAACTGCCCAAGATGCACTCTGGAGAATCTTTTGCTTTGTACAAGGACCTCTGTGCTATGTTATGAGTTTATCACATGGGATGGGGGGGGTCCCATGCAGAAATGGGGGTTTAAATCAGAAAAGGCCTGTAAAAGCAGGTTGATTTTAACACTACACTGTTGTTAAAGTGGGGTTAACCCAAATGAAAAGTAGATGGAAGGTAGACAAAAGCCACTCCTTTTTACTTTCGGAAAATCCCGAAAGTAAAAAGGAGTGGCTTTTGTCTACATTCTGTTCAGGTTAACACCAGTTTAACAATGATGTGTGTGAAAATCAACCCAGGTTTGCAGTCCCCCCCCCCAGCTTTTAAATCCCATTTTTGCATGGGATTTCCCCCATGTGATAAACTCCTTAATCTGGAATGTCACTATGCAAAGGCATCTTACAGCACCTTTGAAACTAACTCAGATGTCCATGCATTTAGAAAAGTAGACCGAAGTCCAAAACACACTGCAGAAATAATCACTTTAACTGCCCTGGATCACTGTTAGGGAATCCTGGGAATTGTAGTTTATTGTGCCAGCAGAGCTCTCTGACAGAGAAGACTAAATGTCTCAGAAAATGACAGTTCTCAGAATTCCATGGCACTGAGCCAGGTCAGTTAAAGTGGTCTCAAACTGAATGGTTTCTGCAGTGTGTTTTGGATCCAAGTCTACAAAAGCTTATGCTGCAACTTCTTTCACACAGTTAGTCACAAAGGTGCTACAAGATTCCTTTGCATACTAGTATATTTGTAGTAAACCAAATCTTAGAAAGGCCAGTTTAATTATCCACATTCCACAGTTCTGTCTCCTTCAAAGGAAATGAACCTTGATAACAGTGTCTCTGGAATGCCTTACTGCTCAAAAAAGTAGAAAGGAAACAGATAACAGCTTATGTTTGATCACTGTTGTTTTTACATGCCTTCGGGTTTACTAAAACTTATCATGATCCTATCCTAGGGTTTTCTTGGGATGCTTTGTTCAAAAGAGGTTTGCCATTTCTTCTCGTAAGAAGCTAAGAGAGTGTGAATTCCCCAGGATCACCCAGTGGGTTTCCATGGCTGAGCAGGCATTTGAACCCTGGAATCCTGACCTCCAGTCCAACACAAAAGCACTGCACCATGCTGTCTTAATCTTGATTACATTGCATCCTTGAGTCCCTATAGTGGGAGAAAGGCAGGATATAAGAAAATAATAATAATAATACATTGTGAAAACAACAGCAAGTTATATAGCTATTTTAACATGTGGCAAAAGCTTTCCAAGAAGGTAGCTGTGTTAGTCAACAGCAGTAAAAACAATGAATTCGCGGGCACCATGACATCAGCTACAACCCACTTTGTCTGATGCAGTAGCAGAGGATGCCTTGAAAGCTTATGCTGGGCATCAATACAGTAACTCTCCTCATAGGTAGGGTGAGGGTGGGGAGGTAATACATTGATTGTACTATGTATTCTTTGTGCTGAATAGCAAGATTGTGCAATTGGTTGCACACCTGAATGTGCAACCAAATGCACAACTCAGTGTGCATCTCATGTACTTGTGCTTCTCATGTGTGTACATCTTATGAACATCTGCATGCATGTTGCATGCACAATTCTGCTTGTACAAACATGTTATAGTGCTATTATTCCACTTTAACTGCTATGGCTGCCTCTTGTGGAATACTGGGATTTGCAGTTTAGGAGAGGGGCATTTAGAATTCTCAGTCAGAGAGCTCTTAGGTCTCACCTCACAATTCCACCAGAAGCAGCCATAGCAGTTAAAGTGGAATAATAGCACTATAACAGTGTAGTCTGATATTGTTCAAAAGCAAAAATATCCAACTACCTCTGCAAGGGATCCACACATATTCAAGAAACCAACAGGGTTCTGGTTACTTAGTGTTCTACAAAAGAAAGAAAGAGTGATATAGGCCCACTACAAACGGGCCCTAAATGATGCCCTCGTCACATGCTAGGGTTGCCTCGGGGTGGAGTGCCCACATGCCCCACAGCAACCCTAGCACGTGACTAGGGTGTCATTGCTGCACAGCGCCATTGTGGGCGGGGCTGGCGTAGCAGGCTGCATGTTGCCCTAGGAAAAGGGGAAGTTCTGGCCCACGTATGGCTTGGAGAGATACAGGGACTCCATCCCTCCCTGGGCTCCTCTTTACCTGCACTGCCCCTCTCTCGTCCGCAACTCCCCGGCCTCCACTTCCGCGACGTCTCCCTCTGCCCGTGCGCCACTCTCCCTCCTCCTTTATTCTCCCCTCCGGGACCCTTGGCTCCTCCCTCTCTAGCCCCGCCTCTTGGCTGGTCTCTCCCTCCTTTTCCACCTGGCCCACTTCCGCCCTCTCAGCTCTCCCTGCCTCAGGGTTCCCCTCACTACATAACCCCCCCTCCAAGAGAGTTGATGGGCGTGAAGCGGTCCAGGTGGCCTGTCGGGAGAAAAAATCAGCATTAGCGTGCAAAAGACCTTGCCGATGATGTACTGTGAAGGCATATGGCTGCAACGCCAAATACCATCTAGTAATACGAGGGTTAGTATCTCTCATGGAGGCCAACCATGTCAATGGAGCATGATCCGTTATGAGCTGAAATGGGCCCCCCCCACAAATAGTAGCGAAGCGCCGTAACCGCCCATTTAATAGCTAGTGCTTCCCTTTCTATGGCCTCATACCTTTGCTCAGCCAGCTTCAACTTTTTGCTCAAGTATAAAATTGGATGTTCCCCATCTTCGTATTGCTATGACAACACCGCCCCCAACCCCCACTCTGATGCATCCGTTTGCAAAATAAAAGATCTGGAGAAATCAAGAGCTCTTAAAATAGGGTAACTGCACAAATGTGCTTTCAATTTTTCAAAGGCTTCCTGTTCTAATCTTCCCCACCTGACCTTCCGGGGTTGTCCCTTTTTAGTTAAGTTGGTTAAAGGGGCCGCTAAATGTGCAAAATGGGGAATAAATCGTCTATAATACCCTGCCAAGCCTAGGAATTGCCGAATTTGTTTTTTCGTCTGAGGAATTCCCCACTCCTGCACCTTCTCCACCTTATCTGCTAAAGGCTTAATACAACCTTGCCCCACCCTATGTCCCAAGTACTTCACCTCCTTGCAGGCTATGGCACACTTCTTTGGGTTGGCCGTTAGCCCCGCCTGCCGTAAGGCCTCTAACACTTTGCCTAAGTGCACTAGGTGTTCTTCCCACGAGTCACTAAAAATAATGATGTCGTCTATGTATGCGGCTGCGCAAAAGGACAAATCCTGCAAAACCTTATCCATCAATCGTTGGAAGGTAGCTGCCGCCCCATGTAAGCCAAAGGGCATCCGGGTGAACTGGAACAGCCCTTTAGGGGTGGCAAATTCTGTTTTCTCTTTGTCTTCCGGTCTTAACATGATTTGCCAATATCCCTTTGTGAGATCAATAGAGGAAAGGTACTTAGCTTGTCCCAGACGTTCTAGCAAATTTAGGGCCCCCGGCATTGGGTACGCATCAAATTTTGATACCCTATTTACCTGTCTAAAGTCTACACAGAACCTAACTGACCCATCCGGTTTAGGTACCATCACCGGTAGGCTACGCCAAGGACTTTTAGACAGCTCTATCACCCCCAGTTTCAGCATTGTCTCTACTTCCTTGTTAATAAGCTCCTGCACCCACCAGGGCCAAGGGCGCATGGGCAACCTCACTACTGTAGCAGGTTCCGTGTGTATAGCATGCTGTATCACTCCCGTACAACCCGGTTCTCCTTGAAAAACATCTTTGAAACGACTCTGCAAACCCCTCACCTGTTGATGTTGTTGTTCGTTTAAAGGCGATAAGATGGGAATGTCCCCCGTCTCCAAGAAGTCCTCCACCTGGGGCCCTATTAACCATTCCTCCTCTTCCTCCGACTCCGTTTCAGCTTCTCCGAACAGGGCCTCTCGAACCCTCCAGGCCTTCAGGAGATTAATGTGAAAAACCCTGGTCTTAGGCGGATCTCCTCCCATCCTCACCTCATAATCCACCGGTCCTAGTCTCCTTACCACCTCGAAGGGCCCCTGCCATCTTGCAAACAATTTCGCCTTCTGAGCCGGTAACAACACCAATACTTGTTGTTCCACTTGCAAGCTTCTCTCCTTCACCTTACTATAAAAATAGCGCTTCTGCTCCTCTTGAGCCTTTCCCAAATTTTCACGAGCTAACTGCCCTATTTCTTTAAGATGCTGTCTCATCCTTAAGACAAACTGGAGCTCTGACTGCGAGGTGGGGGCTTCTTCCTCCCATCCTTCCTTGAGAATATCTAATATTCCTCTGGGTCTCCGCCCATAGACCAACTCAAAAGGGGAAAACCCCAACGACGACTGTGGCACCTCCCGAAAGGCAAACAACAAAGGTTCTACCAATTGAGGCCAAGTTTTGGGGTGTTTTTCCACAAACTTCCTCAGCATTCCTTTTAAGGTTCTATTAAAGCGTTCCACCAGGCCATTGGCCTGTGGGTGGTAAACTGTCGTCCTTAGGGGTTTAACCTCCAAAAGTTCCCAGATCTTCCTGAGAGTCTGACTCATGAAATTGGACCCTTGGTCTGTCAAAATCTCCCTCGGGAACCCTACTCGGGAAAATATCTTTACCAACTCTTGCGCAACTCTGGTCGCCTGTATTGACCTCAAAGGTACAGCCTCAGGATAACATGTGGCGCAGTCTACAACCACCAATAGATAGCGGAATCCCCCCGTGGCTTGCTCCAAGGGCCCCACGATATCCATCGAGATCCGGGAAAAAGGTTCTTCAATAATGGGCATTGGAATCAGCTTTCCCCCAGGCGGTCCCTTTTTCTGAAACAACTGACACTGGGGACACGAGTTACAAAAGGCCTTGACCTCAGCGTACACCCCTGGCCAGAAAAACCGCTGTAGTACCCTTTGTGTTGTTTTCTCTATCCCTAGATGCCAAGCCATGGGAACCTCATGAGCCAGTCGCATCACTTCCCCTCTTAAGGCTTTTGGGATCACCAGTTGTTCCTCGCTTTCTCCCCCACCAGTCACGGGTGGGACCCGATAGAGTAGGTCCCCTCTCATCTCAAAACGGGGTCTCGCTTCCCCCATCCCCGCCTGGGCTTGCCTCAATGCCTCCCTCAGAACGGGATCATCTTGCTGCCAAGCCACTACCTGTGCTCTTCTTACTCCTGCGATGTCTAATACTAGAGGGCCAGAAGGGATGTCCGCTTCTAAGCCCTCCTCCTCCTGTAGCAACTGCCGCCACTCAGGCCAATCCCGCCCCAATAGAGCATCTCACCTTAACATTGGGACCACCCCAACCTTAAGTCTCCGGGTCTGCCCTGCAACCTCTATCCACACCCACACTGCCTTATACGGTTTCAGATCCCCATGTATACAACGGACATTTACCGCATGAGCCACCCCTACCCCCGGGACTTCCCGTACCAGTGCCTGACTACATCCTGAGTCCACCAAAGCCTCCACTTCCTTTCCATTTGCCCTCATTCGTACTACCCAGGCCGATGATGGCCCTCTACTTACCTGAGCTGCCTCCCAGGAGTCCGCCCATGAACACTCCATCACAGGGCAGTCGCGCCGAACGTGTCCTTCCATGCCACACGTATAACACACCAAGGGCTTGCGTGGATTCTCTTTGGACGCTGGCTCCCAGGTTCCTTTTACCGTTCCCCCATCTACCTTCGGGGTATAGGACTCCACGCGAGGTGCCCCGGCTCCAGGCTCCAGCCTCCCCAGTCCTCTTCCGATCCCAGGAGGCCCTTTTCCACCCCGCACCGGGAACCCCTCTGTTGCCCTACGACTCCTTCCTCCTTCACACTCCTCAGCTGCTGAGAACACCTCCATTAGTGCTACCGCAGCCTCTAAATCCTTGGGCTGGTGGCAACGGACCCAATTTCGAGCCTGTAGCGGAAGAGCCCCAACAAACTGCTCGACAAGGATGAGCTCTGCTACCTCAACTGCAGACCTTTCCACTGGCTTGAGCCACCGCAACTCACTTGCCCTAATCTTCTGCCCTAGAGTCCTTGGGTGCACCCCCGGTCGCCACTTCAGTTCCCTCAGGCGTAACCGATAAGTCTCCTCCGAGATACTGAGGGTTTGCAAAATAGTTGCTTTCACTTTCTCATAGACTCTAGCATCTTCGGCCGCCATAGTGTCCACTGCCTCTTGTGCTGGGCCGGTAAGACAAGGCGTTAAAATCAGGGCCCATTGCTCCTGGGGCCACTGGGCCGCGGCGGCCACCCTCTCAAAGGTGTTGAGGAAGGCCTCCACGTCATCTTGGGGCCCCATTTTCATGAGTTTCAACGGGTTTAACCCTACAGTCCATGTCAGGCCCCGATCCTGGTTCTCCCCTGTTGCCGGCTGAGGGGTCCTCCACAACTCCGCCAACTGGGTTATCAACTGTGCTTGGGCCTGCTGCTGAGTATTGCACACCTGCTCCAACATCCGCGTCTGCTGAGCGGAGACATGCTGGAGCAAAAGCTGCTGCTGCTCCGCGAACCAGGCAAAAAGCTGCTCCTGTGTGGGTCTTTGCCCTGCCCTGTGGGAGGTGCCCGCATTCTCCACCAATGTGAGCGGGGCTGGCGTAGCAGGCTGCATGTTGCCCTAGGAAAAGGGGAAGTTTTGGCCCACGTGTGAAACAAACTTGCCAGACTCACGTTTGCTGCAACAGTGTTCTTTTAATGCACCAACAGAAATACTCTTCCCCTTTTCCCTTGTGCTTAACAAAACAAAAGCCAACTGGCCAATAAGTCTCAGTTCCTTAAGTCTCTGGAACTAACACCTCAATTCCCTTGCTCCCCGGCCTTGGAGTCTTCAGGGTCTCAGCTTTTCCGCCCTCCTGAGTGCTTCTCTAGCGGCTCCCAGTCGGCCTTGTCATGGTTCTGTGGAGCAGGCCCAAACTCCCACTTCTCCCCTTTAGGGTCCCACCACTCGTCCTCCAGATCCCTGGTTGGTGGTCGCACCTACTCCTCCTCGTCGGAGTAAGTATAAACCCCCTCCGTCCGAGGGTTCCTCAACTCTACCTCTTGGTGAGGCCCGCGCTTTCGGAAGCTGGGTCTGGCTTGGAGAGATACAGGGACTCCGTCCCTCCCTGGGCTCCTCTTTACCTGCACTGCCCCTCTCTCGTCCGCAACTCCCCGGCCTCCACTTCCGCGACATCTCCCTCTGCCCGTGTGCCACTCTCCCTCCTCCTTTATTCTCCCCTCCGGGACCCTTGGCTCCTCCCTCTCTAGCCCCGCCTCTTGGCTGGTCTCTCCCTCCTTTTCCACCTGGCCCACTTCCGCCCTCTCAGCTCTCCCTGCCTCAGGGTTCCCCTCACTACAGCCATATAGATGGCATGCATAGCAATGACATCGCTGATGTACTACGTCCAAATGGAGCAGTGCACCAGCGATGTCTTCGTGTTGCCACAGGCTGCTTGTGGTGGCGCAAAAAGGAGCCACTTTTTAGTGCTCCTTTTTTGCTGGGCAGCAGCACCGCACCATTTGTTTGCTGTGGCACTGCTGCACAGCAACAAAAGGTGGCCCCAGCCTGCCCTTTCGGGCCCATTTGTACCGAGTCACAGTGGTATATTTTTAAAGTGGAAGAACTCATCATGACGGTCCTCATAACCATGATCTCAGGTTAATTCCAGCATCTGTGTTGATTCATATCCATCATCCAGACTACTAGTTTTCATCGCCACTCAGATCCAGTGTTTTGTAAAGCCAATGCATCTTAATTACCCTTTCAAGATCTAACCACTCCATGAGGCCCTGCTGGCTAATAGTTTCTGATAGTTGTAATCCAAAGAGTATCCCCCCCCCCCGCCAGTTCCAGAATTAGATAAATTTATGAAGCAAGAATTGGGATCCCTAAGAACCAAATAAATTTTGGGGGGAAAAACCCCAACACTGATATTATTAGGGTTGGCCAAAAGATGAGAATGATTGAGTCAAAATCCTCAGGGTCAAGGAGTTCTATAAGCTTTAAGAATAGACCAATGCCCAAGTTTAGAGGTTTGTCTGAAGAACACTGGGTTGTAAAACTTTATTACTTATGGTCAAGTGTGTTCTTAGAATTTTACTTATCAGTCAGTAAATAATTTGGTGCAACAAATTTTGAACATAGTGTGCTGAGTCCAGATCTCCAGCAAGAAAAGGGGATGCAAAAGCTGTCTTTCTCATCTCAACATCACCTTGTAAGTCCTCAGAGTCTGTCCTCCAAATGTTCTGTTCAGAATCAGATCACCCTGATAAGTGTTGTGGATGATGGGATGGAGCAAAGAGAAAAAGCTAATCACAGAACATCAATGTAATCTCCCAGAATAATGAGTGCCTCTTTAAGTTTTTCTCCTTACATGACTGAGTGAATTCAATATGTTTGAGTTGTTGTGTGAAGAAATACTTCCTTGATTTGCTTTGCAAAATGCCAATGCAGAGTAGTGACAGAGAGAGAACAATGAATATCTCAAAAGGATCATTCCACATAACATACTATTTTATAATTAATCATATAGCAAGTCCCTCATTCTCTGCCTAGTCAATTATTATTTTAATTTAAATTTAGAAATTCTTTAAACTTAGAAAATCAGGCAGAGGTGTATGCCCAGCATTCTACTGGTAGAACAAAAGGTTTGTTTTTGGTCTGTGCCTTCAACTCATTTCTGACTTTTGGTGACCCCAAGGCAAAATTATCATGGGGTTTTCTGGGGCTGAGAGTGTGTGACTCACCCAAGGTCAGCCAGTAGGCTTCCATGGCCAAGTGGGGAATCAAACCCCTGATCTCCAGAGTCCTAGTCCTGCACTCAAACCACAATATCATGTTGGCTCTAGAGCAGAAGGTGCCTCCATGTTATTTTCCATTATTTTCTTCTTTAAAAAAAAACCCCAAAACAAAAAACAAAAAAAACAAAAACCATGGAAGCCTTTTCAGGGACACTTTAGGAAGAAGTAAGCAGATCAAATTCCATTCAATATTTTCTACGCTCAGACCTCTGAATCCAGCCCTATAAACTAACCTTTCCAAACTTCATAAAAGTTGATATATTCTTTTCTACATACACAACTGGGCTGTTTGAATCTGCATCTCAGATCTGTTTAGTAGAGTTTTATGTTGTTACAGGAAACCTTATCCAACCTTCAAAGGCCTGAACTATAAATAGACAGGACAAACACAGTCAAATTCACAGCATATCGTTCTCAGCAGGTTTGTGTACCAGATGTATTCCAACAGTCCAGATAGCTTAAGAATGTTTCTTTATTCCTGTCATGTCTCTGCAGTAGGGCCTGACCAGCTGATAAGGCTGCCTTGTTTGTTCATTTGCAGAATTCTACATAATACATCTTTCATTTAAAATGACTCAAGAGCAGTTTACATCAGAGGTGGGCAAAATGGAGACTTCAGGTGACATGTGCCCCACTAGACCTTTTGTTTGGGGGGGGAGGGTAGTCATTAAGCCCTCTGGTGTCCTTTTTCTGGCCAAAACTGGAGGGTGGACTGCACCTTCTGGAAGCCATTATGAATGACAATTCACCTTTTAAACCTGTCACAATTTCCTTCTGTGCTCTTTGAGATAAAAAAATGTCAGTGTTTCAAAGCTAGAACTGGACTTCCCAAGCACTTCCATTTGATCCCCCCCCCCCATACACACCCGTCATCCAGTTTGGCAGGACATGCAAACCAACACAGTGATCCGGTCCTGTTTTACAGTAAAAAGAATACAACAAGGCTGCAATCTCCCTCAGTGTCCCCTCAAACTCTGTCTGAGCCACAGCCCACTTCTGTTATCTCCTTGCCAGGACAAGAAAATATTACCCCTCTCTACACCCCTTAAATTCTGCTATCCTATTTCCATACCTCTGTTTTGGTTATATCAGTTTGGTGGATCTGTTTGAACTATTACCATGTGTGTGATTTCAATCTTCCATATTTCTAAATAAAAATCTTTTTTATCCACCAAACTGGGAGTCCCCCATCAGTTAATTCTGGTATATATAGGTGGAGTTGATTCTCAAGTCACCCAGCCTCTCATAAGCATAATTTGAGCTAAGCAATTCCCCAAACTTTAAAGATGTTGACATAGTTGGTGGGCAGTAGTGGCACTAGTGTTGGCATCATTCACTCCAATAACTCATGGTGTCATCCCCCCCTTGACCTCTTTCCATACTACATGAAACAGAATCCTTAGTAATGTTGTGGTTGTTTTTTGTTTTTTTGTTTTTTTTTTGCACGAATGTTACTCATAAATCATAATTCCCATATATGACTGAATGCAATGGCAATAGTTGTCAAATAATCAACTAGCAAAATTAAAATTATTCTTTCAAATCACAATATGCACAGCCTAAATGTATTTACATGTACATAGGTTCATGTGGTTAAAGTGAAAATTTGGTAAGATGTAATCTTTTTAAAGAAAATCTTAAAAGAATTTTAAAAAGTGTTGTTTTTTTAAATAAATAAATAAATAAATAAATAAGGTGTCACATGTTGTAGAAAAAAATTAAACCCTGGGGTCTCTCCTCCCAATGCACACAAACCCTCTCATGCTATATCTTCAGCATTTTAAAAGGACACAGGCAAAGACCACAGCCCATTTCTCCCCAAAGGCAGAGGTTTAGTGTAACCCACCCTTAGGGTATCACCTGCTGAGCCCACACCTCTTGCACCCCTCAGTGATGCTGCTGTTGGTGGGGACTACTGTTTTGGGTAATACTATCCCAACCTCTCCTCTCCTCATTCCCCCCACTGATTTAACTGAGTAGAAACTTCTTTTGCACTTTGAAATTAGTCCATAGCAATTGAAGTAAACTGGGGGGAAAGGGGGAAAGTGGGAGAAGAGAAAAAATAGGACATTTTACAAGCAACTGAACTCGTGGCAAGTCAGAGAATTAATCGGGATTGTCCCTGCCAAACTGGGACAGTTGGAGGCATACACACCACACACACACACACACACACACACACACACACACACACACACATATCAAGAGTGGTTAAAAGTCTTTTGGCTGGCTGGTTTGTATATAAATTTCAAGGCAGCATGGAACCATTCAGACATGAGTTTATAGGCATGATGCATTAAACCACTCATTTAAGCCCTGGTTAGATACAGACTCCTGTGGCATCAAATACATAAGGGATACAGCAGAGACTAAAGAACAAAGCAAACTTGAAAAGGAAAGGATTACAGAGAAAAGAGAAGCAATTAAAAAGCCCTAGACCAGAGATTAAAAATGGCTTATGTCCAAATTTGCAGGCTTGTTAAAGTGTCTTGGAAGCCTTCCTTTGCAGTCCACAGAGCTTTAAAACATCAATAGAAGTTTTAGAGGAAGTTGTCTTGTAAACCTGATAAATAAATACAACGAAGGCAGACAGGATCAATAAAATGTAATCATGAATCCTGATGTTGATATAAATCCCCCCCCTTGAATGAAATTTACACTGTCCTCAAGAGCATCGATATAAGCTTCAAAGCGGTATGCTAAATCTTGCCTCTCATCAAGCTGTTAGGGTCAAGAGCTGTGCATAATGTGTTCAAAGAAAAGATGCAGAGTGGATGGATATAAATCCTTTCATTCTGACTTTACCTGTGGCAAAAACAAGCATTTTAATGATCTGAATGTTCCATGCAACTGCCACCTAGTGGTCAACAGCAAAAAGGCTAAATATGCTTCTGAAATGCAGATAAGGGGGAATGAGATGAGTTCTCCAAAATCATAGCTTGTGGAAAAATGCATTTGGGAGACTGCAAGCCCCAGAATTCTCGCTAACAGATTCTGGAAGTTGTGGTCCCTGGAGTAAGTTTCACAAGCTCTGTTCAAGCTGGATGCTGGGTATATGTCCACAAACACCCAGTGAAATAAAATCCAGTAGGTTGCTTTGCATTTATAGTGTGAATTATTGTATAATCCATGTAAATCAGTTGAAGTATTTTAATAATTTTTCAGGTTTTAAATTGCATGATATCCTATGTTAAAAATAGGTGACCAAAATGTCCGAAATGTTTAGAAGTCCAAAGGTTAAGTACCACAGCACAAAACAATATATTACACCGGCTCTTAACACATAACCAACAAATGTTAAAGTGATGCATCACAAGAGAGTAAAGCAGCTATGCCTATCCACCCTCTCATCTTTACCCTATGAGACACATAACTCCTAAAATGGACAAAACATTAGAAGTGTGCATGGTCTGACCTTCCAGATACTGTTGGAGTGCAGCTCCCATCATTCCTGACCATTGGCTATGTTGGCTAGCACTGATGGAAGTTACAAACTAAATACATGTGATGTTTTATACATACCACTGATGGATTGACTGCTCATCAAATGTATAAAAGCCACCTTTTAGGTATCATGTCTGGAAAGTTTCACTCTAAGCAATGACTGGAATGTATTTGAGATTCCAGCAATCTTAAACTGCAAATGCTGATGATTGGACTTGTTGCAAAAAAGCACGTTGGTGGAGGGCAAAGGTGGGAAGAGTGTAGCCTGGTGGGAAACATATGGACCCAGCAGCCTTTTTGTGGCCCAGAGTCATTTTAGATGACGCATGTATTATGTAGAATTCTGCAAATGAACAAACAAGGCAGCTTTATCTGCTGATCAGGACCAGGGACGTAGCCAAGGGGGGGGTTCTTAGGGTCCGGACACCCCCTTACATTAGAAAAATGAATGGTGTGTGCTGCTGTGCTGCCGCACCCAAGCCCCATTATAATGGTGGCACTTAGTCTGGACCCCCCCCCCCTTCCTAAAATCCCGGCTACGTCCTTGTCAGGACCTACTGCAGAAAAACACACAGAGTGCCACAGAAAGCATATCAATATGTGGATCCTGGGCTTTATTTGTCCCCACCGTTCCATGGGCCACTTCTGAAAACTGGCTCCTACGCTAATGCATTTGCCCCTCCACACACATTTTAGGGTTTGGAATCCATAAGACTGTCCAACTCTCTGCCATTAATGAAAGGCAAAGACAAAGGAATAAAATGGAAGAAATTTAATTTGGGCAGTTTATCCAGAGGACTTTATCTGGAGTTGTTGTTGTCATTGTTGTTTTTATTGTGTGTTCAAGTCATTTTTTATTTATGACAGCCCTAAGTGTCCATATCATAGGCTTTACTTGGCAAATTTCTTCAGAAAGGGTTTGCCGTAGCCATCATCTGAGTCTGAGGGAGTTTTGACTTGCCCAAGGATACCCAGTGGGTTTACATGGCAAAGCCAGGATTCAAACCCTGATTTCCAGAGTGATAATCCAACACTCAAACCACTACTCCACACCATCCCCCAGTAATCTGGAGAGCAATGGATGCAACTTACAGCAAAAGAGATTCCACCTCAACATTAGGAAGAACTTCCTGACAGTAAGAGCAGTCCGACAGTGGAACACACTCCCTCGTAGTGTAGTGGAATCTCCCTCCTTGGAGGTCTTTAAACAGTGGCTGGATGGCCATCAGGGGATGCTTTGATTTGGATTTCCTGCATGGCAGGGGGTTGGACTTGATGGCCCTTGCAGTCTCTCCAACTCTATTATTCTATGATTCTATGAAATATTAGGCATCCTTTCTAGCTATAAAACTGTACTATAAAGGAGCAAGTCAAACCACTCACTTTTCAGATGATTAAAGGTGTTGTTGTTTTTCTGTGTCTTCAAGTCATTTCTGATTTATGGTGACCCTCAGGCAAACCAATTATGGATTTTCTACAGCTGAGAGTATGTGACATTAAAATTATGTGCAAAGAAATCTTATATCACCATTGAGACTAATTGCGGGAAAGAAGTTGTAGCATAAGTTTTCATAGACTAGAGGTCTGCTTCGTCGGATGCAGTCTGAAAGGTGCTACAAGATCCCTTTGCACACTGATATTTCATGTTATGTCTCTGAATTCTACACCCCATTAAAATTATAGATAGCCATATTTGCAAGCAATGGGTTACTAAATAACAAGGTGTTGTTCAAAAGCTGTCTAAAGGTGAGCTTTAACCTAATTCAGAAATCCATTAGCAGATTCTTTTTTGCTTAGTTAGGAGACAATAGTCAATTGACAAAGCCAGAACCCTGAACAAAGCTTGCTGTGACAGGCAGCTTTACATATTCACTTGAAGAAGCAGCAGGACAGTTCTTCAACTCTTTAATTAGCTGAAAGAATCTTTTCAGGAGGCTCTGTACAGTTTCATAACTCAAACACACCTTTGATCCACGCAGGAGCTAAGGTAATCTCAGCTTCTTCACAACAATAGCTCTGGCAAAAACCGTTTGGGTAATCTCTCCAGCAATCAGTATCCTTTGCGTAAATCACAGAACATCAAGGCTTAGACGCTAAGCCTTTCTGCACGCAAGACTGAAAGTCTGGGTTTAGGTCAGATTGAAATCAGGAGGTGGTAGATCTGAGGTGCCCAATATAATTAATGGATACGTGGGAGTGGGATATCAGTCCAGACACAGAAAGGGCACAAACATATAGCAGCTATCAGTCCAGCATATTCAGTGGCCCAGTTTCTACCTGCTTCTAATTATGTTGATTTTTTGGGAGGGAGACTTCAAACTGGCAATAGCAAGGTAGAAGACCCATGCTTGTTGCTACTGGAGGGCATGTGTGGGTAGCCTGTGGAATCAACTTGTACTGTATTCCTTTTTTTTATTATTATTTTTAAAATGTGCCAATGTGTTCACTAATCAGATCCCAAAGTGAAACAGCTTCTCCCAAAACTTCAACCTGGGGGAAAGGGAGTAGGTGATGAGGTAGGGAAAATGTAGAACAGGCAAACTGGTCATGCAGAACCACTGACAATAATCTTTGAGGATTCCTGGAGAAAAGGAGACGTCTAGCAGACTAGAGGAGGGCAAATGTTGTCCCCATTTAAAAAACAAAAAAAGAGAGGAGGGGGAGAGGATACAAAGAATTATCACCCAGTCAGCCTGACATCAATACTAGGGAAGATTCTAGAGCAGATTGTGAAACAGATGCCATGAAAAAGTCAACATGGGTTTCTCAAAAACATGCCATGCCATGCCAAACTAATCTTACCTCTTTTTATAAATACAGTCACAAGCTTGGTAGAATGAGGGAAATGCTGTGGATATCCTGTACCTTGATTGCAATAAGGCCTTTGACAAGATCCCCCATGAAATTCTTCCAAAAAAGCAAGTAAAATCTGGGCTAGACAATGCAGCTGTCAAGTGAATTTTTAACTTGTTGACTGACCAAATCCAAGGATGCTAATCAATGGCCCTTTTTCATATTGGAGAGAAGTGACTAGCAGGATGTCACTGGGTTCTGTCCTGGGCCCTAGTGCTTTTCAATCTCTTTATCAATGAATTGGATAATGGAATGGAGGTCATGCGTATCAAATTTGCAGATGACACTAAATCAGGAGGGGTAGCTAATACACAGAGGACAGGATCAGAATTCAAAATGACCTTAATAGATTAGAGGGCTGGATCAAAACTAACAAAATGAATTTCAGCAGGGAGAAATGCATGGTACTACATTTAGAAAGAAAAAGTAAAAGGCTATGCTATAGCATGGGTGACACCTGGCTTGACAACAGTACAAGCAAAAGGGATTTAGGAATCTTAGTAGACTTCAAGTGTCTCAACAGTATGATGTGGCAGCTAAAAAGAACCAATATAATTCTTTGTTGTTGTTGTTGTTTGCTTCCAAGTCATTTTTTACTTATGCCAACCCCAAGGTGAACGTATCATAGGATTTTCTTGACATGTTTCATCAGAGAGAGGATTGCCATTGCCATTCTCTGAGACAGAGAGAGTGTGATTTGTCCAAGGACACCCAGTGGGTTTTTTGTTTGAGTGGAGAATTGAACCCTGATCTCCAGAATTCTAGTCCAAGCTGCATCAATAAGAGTGTAGTGTTTAGATCGAGGGAAGTAATAGTCACTCTATTCCACTTTTGGGCAGACCTTACCTGGAATACTGTGTCCAGTTCTGGGCAAAATTCAAAAAGGATATGGAGGAACTGGAGTGTTTTCAGAGGAAGGTGACCAAAAAGTTTTGGAAATCATGCTCTATGATGAGAGACTTAGGAAGCTGGGTGTTTAGCCTGGAGAAGAGAAAGTTAAGAAGTGACAAAATACCCATATTTAAATATTTGAGGGGATGTCATATTGAGGATGGAACAAACTTATTTTCTGCTGCTCCAGAGACTTTGGCATAGAGCAGACAGCAAGGAAAGAGCAGCTTCTGGGACTGTGGCAACCTCATGGCCCGCTCCCAAGTGGGCCGACACCTGTGGTCCCAAGGCAGCACCTCCAGGAGTCAGCTTAAACAACTCCTTTTTTGATCCAGTCCTTTGGACCAGAGGGTGATGTCGGAGCAGTTTCCAGTTGCTTTGGAGGCTTGCGTCATCTAAATGCCACATTCTCAAAGTGGCCAGAAGCCGCTTCTTCTGGCATGTGTGATTTGGGCCCAGGACTGGATTCAATCTACAAGAAATGAAATTCCACCTAAAAATTAGAAAGAACTTTTTTTTAAATATATTTTATTAGGTTTAAAAAATACATCAAGAAAAAAAAAAGGGGGGGGGAACCACTACGAACATACATACAATCACATATAACATGTAACAATCTAACTTTACTATAAACTATACAATAAAACATATGTCGTAACCTCCTATGGTATCTCTCCTCCCCAAATATCTAAACCAGATTCTCTATCTATCCCTCCTCTTCCCACCTTAGACTCTTAAAAATTAGAAAGAACTTTTTGACAATAAAAGCTGTTTGACAGTGGAATATGCTGCCTCAGAGAGTGGTAAAATCTCTGTCTTTGGAGATTTTAAAACAAAGGCTGGATGACCATCTGACAAGAATGCTTTGATTGTGGGTTGGGTGGTCCTTAAGGTTTCTTCCAACTCAACTAATTAACTAATCAATGAATCAACTAATGATTCATTAGAACTTGTTAAAGCAACTGAGAGATTCTGGGAACTGTAGTCCCAAAATGAACTTTCAAAGGGTTCAAATCTCTGCTCAGGCACGGAAGCCCACTGGGTAACCTTGGGCAAGTCACACTCTTTCAGCCTCAGAGGAAGGCAAAGGCAAATTACTTCTGAACATATCTTGCCAAGAAAACCCTATGATAGATTCACTTTACACTACAGGTTGGAAAGGACTTGATGGAATATAACAACAAAATGTACTAAGGCTAGTCTACTGGAATAAAGAGTTATAACAGTATGACGATGCAGTAACCTTTGCAGTAAACTGCACAAATTTGATGAGGCAACTGGGAAAGAGATAACTTCTTTTTAAAATAAATCTAAGGAAAATTTACAAGTGAATCTTATCTCTTATGGTAATTTCTGACTCCTATGGAGAAACCTGGAAGGCACACCACCACCACCACCACCACCAACAGCCTTCATTTCAGGGTGTGAAACACTGAAAATTGTTCACACCTAAAACTCTTCTATTTTCTTTGTTTGCATTTCCTTGATCTTTTTGCCTGCCCCTTTTCTTGTGAGGCCTAAACTGCATCTCTAAATGCCCTAAGTTTTAAGTTATCAATTAGAAATAATAAAAGAAGTTTAGAAACTGTGCGCTTAACAACAATACATCATGCTCTAAAAAGCCTAAACTTGAAAAGGCTTCAGTTCTAAAAGCCTCAGCTCCTCCACAATCATCCTGAATATCCCACGCGGCATTCGGAACTTGTCCTTCCACATTTTGTCTGACCACACCGTTCTGGCAAAACGGTTCCAGTTCTCATCGCTCTTGGGGTACACCCACCACCTTCTAAGCATCCTCTCATAACAGAGCTGCACTGCATTCAAAAAGCCCGACAGGACATCATTCTCAAAAATACGCATGAACGCGGCAAAATCACGGCCAGAGTCGTCAGTGTTCTGGATAGTGGGGAACTCATCACCAGCGGCAGCATTATGACACCACCAGCCTTCAAGGATTCCCAGAGCTTCAATTCTCCTCTGCAACCATTTCCTAAGAAAAATGCATGCCATCAAATTGGTCCGCATGCACAGAAGCAGAGCCAGGATAGTCTCTGGGTCCATGATGCTTATACGCCCATAAGGGAAAAACAATGACCGGAAGGAGCCCAGCGGCCGGAAACTGCTTGGCTGCCAAAAAAAAACCAAAGACCCAAAAACAAAGACAAAGGACACAAATGGAAATAGGGAGCAAAATGATCTGCATAAAAGTGCTTTGAATTAGGTGATGACACTGTGCGCTTGATTGACAGCTTTTTCTTTCTTTTTTTTTTTAGAAAAAAACAGTGGAGGGGTAATGGAAACGGGGAGCAAAATACTCCGGTTTAAAATACAGCAGTGAAAAAAACAATAGGAACAAAAACATGGGTCAAAATAAATCGAGTCATTTTGCCGCCTTTCGTAATGGGAATGAAGGACCAGATTCGAATAGGACTCTGGAAAAAAATTCGATTCAGAATCGTGACAATATAAGTCACTTTTTGTGCCCAGTGGGAATGGAAACTTTGATTTTTCAAAAACAAATAAGTCTTTGCTTGCTGCTGGAAGGAGAGCAAGAAGCGAGTCATTCATTCAGATGTCTGAGAGGTAGATCCAAACCACAATAAAGATAAATGTAGAGTTAATCCATCAAAACAGACTTTATCTTATCATGGTTTGGATCCACTTCACAAACGTCTAAAGACACATATTGTGAGCATCTAACTTAATAAGCTGCTCTCTACCCTCTTCTCTTGCCTTCTCCCAGCTTTTTTTTTGTCTTGGGAGATTGGCATATGTATTGGAACGATGCACACATGTGTCCAACTAAGTTAAATGTGTTCAAGAGAGGAATGCCATTTACTTCTACAAGAGGTAGGACGTGGAAAGGATTTATGTAGATGTAGATTTATGTAGATGTTGAAAGGATAGTATTAAGGAGAAGAGATTGGAACTTGCTTTTCTTACACCAAGGAACACCTTTCAAATTTTCCAAGTCAATAGCCATGCTAATCTTTTGCAGCAAAAGCAAATGCATCCTACCCTTAACTAGCCAAAAGTATTTACCTTTAAAGAGTAACAGAGTTTTATTTGACTTAAGTATTTGTGGACTGCAGCATGCAGAGTTGCATACAGAGAATACATACAGAATATATGTATTCAGGATTGGGGTGGGAGGATGTAATTAGTGAACTAAGAGGGAATGGAAATGTTAAAAGTAGGGACATTTATCTTTGCCTTAAGTGGCATTATCAAACAAAAATTGGGTGGGAAAACAGACAGCTTGGCATAGAGGAAATGTTTGGTGTGTACATTGTGATGAAAAGTGAAATAGGCGAAAGACTATTTGACTGTTTTTTTGTTATAACAAAATATTTATTTTGTATCACTGAAGGAAATCAGGTCATTTTTTTTTCCTTTTCAATTACTGCTGTTTCTCCTTACCTTCCTTGATATCTTGCCCTGTGAATCAAATGGCAGCCACTCTCAGGGGATTCTTGTGGTATTTTCATGGCTCTGTAGTGCTTCGCCAGTGAAAAAAGGATGACAAAAAATTGTGATATAATGAGAATACCACTGGAAGTGTCTGTGCATAAAAAATAACATATTACTGATTATTTTTTTATTTGTACTGCACTGGAATCTGTTTCCAATTACCCTTCTCTATTAGTCCCAACAGGAAACCTGTAAAGTAGATTTGCTGAGAGGTAGTGGTGGCTTAAGGTCAAAAAATGAATTCCATGACCAAGTAGAAATTTGAACCTGATTCTCCTTGCTCCTAATTCAGCACTTTAAACAGTACCCTGTACAGGTTCTCTCAGCTCATGAAGTTTGAAAAATAGTAGAAGAAAAGAAATGCAACAATTAATGTGTATAATTTGCATAATGAGAATGTCAGTCATAGTAACTTGCATAATTAGACTAATTTACATAATATGAAAATTAGATGCCCAGATTTGAGGACACTATGGGGCTCGGCAGCCCTCCCCAAAAGGGTGGGCTGGAGGTGCCTGTTTTTGCTCCTGAGGGACACTGCAGCAGCCAAACTGCACCAAAAAGCAGTACCTAAAACTGTACCTAAAAGCAGGTACTTTTTGGTGCACGCGTGATGCGGCAGACACCATGAGTGTGCCATTGGCACAGTGTTATGCGTCGATGCAAGCACAGCGCTGCAGCTTGCAGATGCTATGCCGCGCTTGTGTCATGATGGTGGCCCCCATGTGGACGGGAGACTGTCATGATGGCAGCACCGTTAGTGCTAGGGTTTGGGAGCATGTGGACACGCCGCAGTCTCGAGCCCTAAAATCGGCACCAGGGTGCTACAAAGCACCCATTTGTACTGGGCCTATATTTCAGTCTTCACAGAATAATATTTATAAAGTGCTAGACATGGAACAAGAAACCCACATTCAAAACTCTCTTTAGTAATGGAATCCACCATGTGACCTTGGGCCATCAGTACCTCTCATCAAATATACCTTTCAGAGTTGTTGTGGGGATTAATAGCAAGACAGGAACCATGTTAACTGGCCATGTACATTCCTTGTGTGGTTAATTCCTCCCTGTTCCCCTGGAACAGAATGTTTGTATTGAGGGAAATGGTCTGGGACACCAACTTTTTCATTAGTCACACCCACCAAGTTCAACAGCTACCCAAAAAACTGGGCTTGCAGAGAGGTGCCACAAGCCACACTTTGCACAGAAACCATTTTATATTACCCAGTCCGTGTATAACATCTATATTATAGGAAACAACCCAAAATGACAACTTTCCTTGCAATCAGTTTCATACGACTATATGGCAGGGGTGGAACAAGCTATGAAGAAGGGAAAGATGATAGAGGAGGAGGAAGAGAAACAGGAGGAGGAATGGGTAACTGCTCTCAGTTTTGAACCTCCTGCCTCCATGTATACCAATCAGTGAGGCAAAAACATAGCAAAATTGCTTCCTATACCCCAATGTGTGTGTGATGGACCTTTAAAGTACGAAAAATTGGAGAATCAGGCCTAGGGAGTGCACAGTGA
>NC_056523.1:304023294-304078244 GCF_019175285.1 Sceloporus undulatus | reverse complement strand
GGCAACTATAAGGCAACCTCTCTTATATTCCTATAATGTTCTATCTTGGGCAGCAACATGTTTTACTCTGGTCCTCTGCAGCAGGCAGACATAAATCTTTTACACTGCTGTAGTGCATTGAGTTATTTTTAGACGCTGAACTCAAGTATCACTGAACTCTCTCCCTCTCTTTATCCTATGCAGCTGATTTTACTTTGGGCTATTTTATCTGTGCTATTTTATTATTGCTTAATAAGGATTTATATGCTATAGATTTTAATTAACGTGCACACCACTCAGGAAAAGTCTGGTTACTGGGAAGCCTCAAAGTGTAATAAATGGCTAGCTTAAGGTTTACTGTTGACTTGAAAATGTAGGAGCCCTGCTATGCTGGATGGTTTCCTTGCTCAGTTTGCTACGTGGGGCCCTGGATTTCTGCCACCAAAGCCTTACCTTGATGTTACCACTGTGTTCAACCAGGAGAGGAGGTTAGCTTCAATACCTATCCATCTCCAAAAACTTGAAAAGTGTGGTTCAAATGGACATACCTCCCAATCAAGCAGATTTGTTGCAAATACCAGAGCTTGGGACAAGTTAACCATTTGCAATACAGCTTGCAGGATCCCACCAAGAGAATGGCCATGCTGGCTAGAGGATTCTGAGAGCTGTAGTCAAAAGAAGTAATCCCCCCTTCCTACATTATGAAAAGAAGTACTTGGAGAAGTAGTGTGACCTGATACTCTCGAAAGCTCTATGTTAGGAATAGAAGAAGAGAGTGCAACTTTTTATAGAGGGATGGAGTCTGTCCATAAGAGGTAAACAATAGGCAGAAATCAAGGCCGCTTCTCCACCCCATCCCTGCCTGCTCCATTTTACTGTTTCTCTGATGTTCCTTTGGACATCTTCCTGTTGTACAGCCTATTACCAGCAGGGTGTCTCTGTGCGCTAAAAGAATTGTATGTGTGGGCTATCGTGTCCTGGAAAGGCCTTTTCCCGCTTTACCTAAAATGACTTGCTCATCTGTGAAATCCCCACATGGTGGCAGTGTACAGGCATGAACTGGGAAGGCGTGAAGAAAGGCTCCCTTAGAACTGGTTGGCTACATGCCACATGCTGCTTTCTCTGCTCAAAGAGAAAGATTGAGTTGCTCTTCCCCATTTTTAGACCCTGTGCTGTAGCAAGGGAATGGGGTGAGTGGGAAGAAGCTGGGAGGAAAGGTTTGAGCCTCACCTACCTATGTGAAATGGGACTGATCCAGACCAGCCTCTCCATTCACTCACTTGTGAGTAAAAAAAAAAAGACAAATCTAAGCTGCATCTTGCACATATTATGCAATGTGTAGTTTAACCTTCATTTGTGATGTATTCAGGCAGGGTGAATTAAATGCCCATTGTTGCTCTGAGTCCAACCCAGGCATCAGAGTACCTTCTCTTTCTCTTTCGTACAGACTGGGATCTGACCCACAAAGAGAAGAAAAATCAGTTGAAGCCTTGGTTTTAAATGTCCTGCCCACCCCATACACACACAAACCAAAAATTAGCATAGGAGGAGATGAACTAGACAAGATGCTTTCTCTATGATATCTGTGTACAAGTGTTGCATGCATGTATACAGGAAATATACATGCATGTATACAAGAGGACTCCTGCTCCAACACCGGAGGGCCGAGAGCGTGCTCAGCTGCGCCCACCCTGTCATCAGTGCCGGTGGGAGGAATGCCGGTGAGAGCGACGTTCAAAAGGCTGGGTTCCCGGCCTCTGAGGAGGACTCTTGCCCCACCCGCTAGAGCGCTGGGAACGCGCCCAGCGCTAATCAGTCTTGGATGATACTGATTTTCTAGACCCATTTCAAACTGGCTTCCGGGCGGGCTATGGAGTTGAGACTGCCATGGTCGCTTTGGTCGATGATCTCCGTCTGGGCATGGACAGGGATAGCGTGTCCCTGTTAGTGGTCTTAGACATCTCAGCGGCTTTCGATACCATTGACCATGGTATCCTTCTGGAATGCCTGAGGGAGTTGGGTATCGGGGGCACTGCGCTCCAGTGGTTTCGTTCCTACCTCTCGGGTAGGTTCCAGATGGTGCAGCTGGGGGACGTGTGCTCCGATAAGAGGGCGCTTACATCTGGCGTCCCTCAAGGAGCCATTCTGTCTCCTATGCTATTTAACATTTACATGAAACTGCTGGGAGAGATCATCCAGAGATACGGGGCGCTGTGTTATCAGTACGCTGATGACACCCAAATATGTTTCTCTGTGTCTCCGACTGATGCAGTGACCAGGGATGGCATCTCTCCTCTAGATGCCTGTCTGGAGTCAGTAATGGGCTGGATGAGGGAAAACAGACTCAGCTTGAATCCAGAGAAAACGGAAGTACTCATGATAGGTTCCCTGGGCTCGGGGACGGAGATTTGTCCACCTGTCCTGAATGGGGTCACGCTCCCCCTGAAGGACTCCGTTCACAGTCTGGGGGTGCTCCTGGACTCATTGCTCCACCTGACATCTCAGGTGGATGCGACAGTCAGGAGCACTTGTTATCAGCTTCGGCTGATACGCCAGTTGCGACCCTACCTGGGCCGGGGGGACCTTGAAACGGTGGTACATGCTCTGGTAACCTCTCGGTTGGATTACTGTAATGCACTCTACATGGGGCAACCCTTGTACCAAACCTGGAAGCTTCAATTAGTGCAGAACATGGCAGCCAGGCTGGTCACTGGATGCCCCAGGACCAGCCATATAACACCTGTTCTACAAGATCTACATTGGCTGCCCATTCGCTTCTGGGCGCAATACAAGGTGATGGTTATCACCTATAAAGCCCTAAATGGCTTGGGCCCAGGGTACCTCTCCCCATATAATCCGCCCCGCACTCTCAGGTCGGCCGGGAAGCAACTGTTGAGGGTTCCAGATACGAGATATTCTGTGACTGCACAAAGGGCATTTTCCAGCTCGGCCCCGCAGCTCTGGAACTCTCTTCCCGGTGAGTTCCGCTCGGTTACCTCCCTTGACTTATTTAGGAAGAGGTTAAAAACCTTCCTCTTCCAACAGGCTTTCCCCCAGACAATGTAATACCTGCTCTCTCCCTGTTGTATCGTTGCATCTGCACTTTATGCTAGCCATTGTTGTGTTTTTAATTCTGTATGCTTTTTATTCTGATTTTAATTTGTTCATTGTATTGTTCGGGTTTTTATGAATACTGTTTGTAAAATTGTACATTGTTGTACTTCTGTGTAACCCGCTTTGATCTGCAAAGGAAAAGCGGGCTATAAATAAACAGTTTATTATTATTATTATTATTATTATTATTATTATTATTATTATTCCAGCTGCGCCCCGCTTGTCACCTGCTCAAAAAGGCTGGCTTTCTGGCCCCGAGGAGGACTCTTGCCCCACCCGCTGGAGCATCAGGAGCACGCTCAGCGCTATTCCAGCTGCTCCTACTCAACACCAGGGAAGAGGCAACGCCCTGAGAAGACTATTAATTTTCCGTCCCAATATAGGTGGCACCAATAGTGAAGTGGAAGTCAGCTGATTAACAGCTGATTAATTCCTGATTTAATTTTATGGCCTTAATCATACTAGCAATATTGGGATATTTTGCCATATGTCACCTTGCACTTGGGTGTGCCATTACGGTTAAACCGTCAGGGACACGAAACCTTAAGAGTAGACTGGAGATGAATGTTCATAAGGGAAAGTAGGGTATTTACATGGATGTTATGACCAAAATGATACAAGGAGCACCGATAGGAGTAGTGCAGGGTAAAGGGAGATATAGCGTTAACAGGGTGTACAATGTATGTAAAGGAAGACGGGATAGATACTTAACACCTATCCCATCTTCCAGTCACCCTGTTAACCCAAAAGAACCGAGGATCATCCCATCCATACCACAGACCCTTACTTTGTTCTTATGTAATGCTAGGTCGGTAAAAAACAAATCCCATGTCATCTATGATTTCTTAGAAGAAGAAAATGCTGACTTGGCTTGCATTACTGAAACCTGGCTGGAGGGAGATAGCTGTGTGACGTGGGCCAAAACTCTCCCAGCTGGGTATGCAGTTAAGGAGCAGGTTAGGGAAAGTGGGCGAGGAGAAAGTCACATTACCATGACCAGGAACCCGGTCTTGAAACTGAGGCACATAGAGTGTATTTACCTGACCCTAACTACACATTGACAATGGGCTTACCTGCTAGGAGCAGGTGTTGGCTTGGAATCTAATGCAGATATAAGAAATTGCTACAGGCTGCTCACAAAAAGAAAGGAATGACTGAACAAAGAGGCAACAACAATGGGTAAAATCCAGTAAAATCCAAGGAGCTATATTGAGAGAACTCTTGCTTCTCTGGGCCAAAATGGAAGAAACCTTACATGATATTGAAGTATTAGATCGGCTTTCCTTTAGCCTTCTAAAAAAGGTCTGGCCCAAGACATTGAGAAGAAGGACAAAGATGATGTTTCCTCCCTACTGCACTTCAGGAGCTGCTTGGATGGGCAGATTAACCTTCACTATCATTGGGAATACTATCCTCTTCATTGCAACCAAGGCAGTAAACTAGTTTAGGAGGCCCAGGATAGACTGGAGGCAGATACAGTTTGACCCTTCAGAACAAGTTGAGAAAGAGAGAATTGGGGAGAACAAAATGGGAGGAACCACAATTTTCCCCTTCTCTCAACATCTGTTGCCTGAGGTGGCTGCTTCAGGGTTGGTCTACACTGGCCAGAATATTCTGAGTATTTTGGCCCTGAAGATGCCATGAATTTCTCATTATGCTGTATTCTGGAGTGACAATGGGCAGCTGTCTACACATGCATCCTGTTGTGCCACCCAGTACCACATCACTGATGCAGGTCGCTCCCTCTGAAGTCAGAAACAAGATGCCAAGCATTGGTCACATAGCTGCCTACCTCAGTGGACATGTGTGCCAACAGCCACCCACTGTTGATTCAGAGTGCTCTGGATTTTCCAGGAAAGGGCATGTTTTTATGGACCATAAAAACTGGTCCCCCGCCCACCCCCTCATGTTGTCCTGTCTTCACAACACAGGGTCAAAGCTCCAATTCAAGTGAGGACTGTCTTCACAATCTGAGGGCAATTTGATATCGAATCTGGCCCAGATTTGATATCGAATTGCCCTCAGATCATGATCATGCCCTTTGTCTGTGTAACAGTTGCGCTGGCCCTATTTTAAAGTTAAGCAGATGATGTATTTTTAGAGCTTGGGAAAGTTAGTGTTGGGACTACAATTGCTGGCTGGGGGATTCTGGGAATTGTAGTACAAAAATAATCTTGCCAAATTCTGGATTACCACATTTCCTTAGGTTTACAATAAGACCAGCTCATTCCTCTATGCTACTATACTCATAGAACACACAGCAATATTAATTTCTCTTGGCCTTCGTTCCCAAATTAGAATGCTAGTTTCAGGGTATATATAATGATTTCTCTCTCTCTCTTCTCACACACGTTTTGTGTGCCTCCTATACCATTATTAACAGTAATTTATTAAAAGTAATTTGAATTAATAGTCTTTGTTGAAGACTCCCTTTTTGTGGTAATACACCTTAGGACATGATTGGGTATAGCTATTAACAATAGAATAATACCTAGGGGAGGCACAAGTATTAATTATATCATTAATAAGTACTCGTGGAATTTTACACTTAACAGAGATCTTTAAATGTCATTCTGTACAGTTACACATTGCAAGGATAAACGAATTTGGTTAAATAACCCAACATAGTATGGGTGGATTCACACATGCGTATGCATCCATTGTTGTTGTTTGGAATGGCTTCCTTCAAGATATTTGGGAAAGATGTCCTACCCTCCTCAGGTATGGGGTAGAATTTTATGGAGTGGGCTAAGTGGGGTTGTGCTTTCTATGCCAGTCTTGAAGGTCAAGGCCAGTCATTCCACTAGGAAGAGTATGGTGTCTATCTCAAGAGCAGGAATCCAAGGAGTGGTAATTTATCTGAGCCCTCCTGCCAGGAGGGAACCTGCTGCCACTGGTCTGGAGAATTTTGCTCTCAGGCCCTCTGTGGCTACAGCAAATGTTGTCGCCAAGAGGTAGCCTGCAGTCCAGTATGGGATATAGATTGGCTCCAGACCATCCAGGTCCCAAATGTGTGGCTGTGTGGGATCCCTAGAGAAAGGCAGAGTGGATGGGGTGCCCTGGCAGATGGCCTGTATTCCACCAGCAATACCTGTCTGATAATGCTTACTTGTGAAGGACCCTTCACAGTGTTGTGTTTGCATGAAGCCTAAGGATATAAATCCATATGAAGGTAATTTCCTATATCCATGACTTTGAACTTGCCAGTTTCAGAGAAAAAGGATCCTATTTATAGAAACCTGTGCACATTCAGGGGAAAGTGCACCACAATACTTCGACATATATGGCTTAGGGGTGGAGCCAATGGCTGCAGCCTCATAGAATCATAGAATCATAGAATTGGAAGAAACCACAAGGGCCATCCAGTCCAACCTCCTGCCATGCATCTCCATCAAAACATCCCCGACAGATGGCCATCCAGCCTCTATTTAAAGACCTCCAGGGAAGGAGTCTGTTCCACTGTCGAACAGCCCTTACTGTTAGGAAGTTCCTCCTAATGTTGAAGCAAAATCTCTTTTCCTGTAGCTTGCATCCATTGTTCTGGGTCCTATTCTCTGGAGCAACAGAAAACAAGCTTGCTCTCTCCTCAATATGACATCCCTTCAAATATTTAAACAGGGCTATTATATCACCCCTTAACCTTCTCTTCTCCAGGCTAAACATCCCCAGCTCCCTAAGTCATTCCTCATAGGACATGGTTTCCAGACCCTTCACCATTTTTGTCACCCTCCTTTGGACACGCTCCAGTTTCTCAATGTCCTTTCTGAATTGTGGCGCCCAGAACTGGACACAATATTCTAGGTGGGGCCTTACCAAAGCAGTATACAGTGACACTATTACTTTTCTTGATCTAGACACTATACTTTTATTGATGCCGCCTAAAATTGCATTGGCTTTTTTAGCTGCCGCATCACACTGTTGACTCATGTTCAACTTGTGGTCTACTTGGACTCCTAGATCCCTTTCACATGGAGTCTCGTTCAGCCAGGTGTCCCCCAACCTATATCTGTGCATTTCATTTTTCTGCCCTAAGTGCAGTACCTTACATTTCTCCGTGTTGAATTTCATTTTGTTAACTTTGGGCCAGCTTTCTAGTCTATTAAGGTCATTTTGAATTTTGATCCTGTCCTCTGGAGTATTAGCTATTCCTCCTAATTTGGTGTCATCTGCAAATTTGATAACTATGCCCCCAATTCTGTCATCCAAGTCATTGATAAAGATGTTGAATAGCACTGGGCCCAGGACAGAGCCCTGTGGGACTCCATTGGTTACTTCTCTCCAGGATGAAAAGGAGCCATTGTTGAGCACCTTTTGGGTTCGGACTTAGTTTTCCCCTCCACGTGTTTTTTTTTTTAAGTGGTAGACTCGCCTTTATTAGAGATTTTGAAGCAGAGGCTGGACAGCCACCCAACAATAATGCTGTACTCATTAATGGACCAAATCTGCAGAACAGAAAGCCAAAGGCATGATTGGCAGGTCTTTTCTTTTCCCTTTTTTTCTCCTTTTTCTTTTCTCTTTTTGTCTTGCAAACTTTACAGGGAGTAAAAGGGGCAGTTAAGAGCAACTGAGCACATCTTATTAAGTTCCACTTTATGAAACGCAATGGCAATATACAAAGAGATGCCTGGCCACTTAGAAAAGATCTGAGTATATAAAACAGATTTTCTTTTTGCCTGAATGCAGTTTCCTTTTCATTTTATGTGAGTCTTAAAGTAAGACACATGAAGATGTTTTCACAAATATAATGTTAAGGCATGCCTTCTGACTCCTCCCTTCCTTTAGTAAAGAGGAGGTACAGAGGGACTGGAGTGTGGTGCAGTGGTTTGAGAGTTGGACTACGACTCTGGAGATCAGGGTTTGATTTCCCACTTAGCCATGGAAACTCACTGGGAGACTTTAGACAAGTCATATACTCTCAGCCCCAGAAAACCCTGTGATATGGTTGCCATGTTGGAAATTACTTGAAGCTACACAGCAACAACCAAAACAGTGGAATTTACTTCTGACATGCAAAGATTTATGTGGAAAATGTGCCCTTAGTGCCTTCACATGTCATCTCTACATAGCTGTGAACATTAACAACAGCATATGACAGAAGGCAGAATCGAGCCAATTTTCAGTTGCTCACACATAGACATGCAGGAAAAATATACCAAAAAATCCATTCTGAATGTGGACTTTCTATGCTTGTTGAAATCAGAGCTTCAGTTTGGGCATTCCAGAAACTATCGAAGGTGCTAACTTTTATCACCCAAACAGGTTCAGAACCTTGGATGGTTCTTCAAAAATTCCAGCTAATACCTGGAGCAAATTTACTACTCCACTGAGTCAGAAAGATTACCACTGATTCTTGATATGTATCTGTTCCATTCATGTAGGAAGGGAAGCATTTCTATGCTCCCTTGGATCCCCATCCATTGGATTATGCCTCTAAACTTTCTTTTCCTTTTTTTCTCTCCACCATTTTTTTTCCGGGGGGGGGGGGGAATGAAAAAATCCAAAGTACCAAATTTCTAAAATTTAAATTAAATCCGCATCTTTGCAAGGTTTCATTTCATATGAGAACCCTAAACCTCTTCTCTACCTAGGGACTGGCAAAATAAACCAGACTTTGCTTGTTGCTGTTATCTGGTTCTGATTCTTCTTCCTACTCCTGTCCCTAAAAACAATCAGATTTATAGTCATGTGCATTGATAAGTCAACTGCTGGAATCTTCTAAAGCCAGAGTGAGCAATGTACTTCTGTCAGGGCCTCTTTTACACTATACAATTATAGACGTATGATTCCATTTTAACTCCTATGGCTATTCCAGTGGAATTCTGGGATTTGTAGCTTGTGGAGGCACTAGAACTCTCTGCTGGAGAAGTCTAAATATCCCTCCCTAAACTACAAATCTCAGGATTCCACAGGCTGGGACTACAACAGTTAAAGTTTAGTAAGAGTTGTGAAGTGTGAATGGGCCTCAAATATCGTTGGACTGTGACTCCCATCAGTCTGATCCAACATAGCCAATTGTGAGGTATAATAGTACAGCAACATTTGGAATTCCACATGTTGCCCACCTCTGACTAACCTAAGGAATACGTTAGTATGCAATATATTTAGGCAGTGAATAATTTTATACATCTCTTCACATTGCTGAAATTTTCAAAAATTTACAGATCATTCTGAACATCTCTGCATGGTTTTCAATATGCTGAAGTGGGCGTGAGGTTGAACAGAAGCTTCTCATGATTTTCATCATTTTTTCTCACATATGCAATAGATGCTATAAAAATGAAAGATGAGGCCTCACATACTTGCCTAGAAAGGTCAGGCTCTTAAACCGGCAACATGCTGTCTAACTCTGGAAAGCACGTGGTTCACAAAACCTCCTTTTTCTGCCAACAGCACAGCCTTTCTGAGTCAGTTTCAGTTAGTGAAAAAAACATGAGTTCCATTTCCCCAGTTATTTTTAGAATTAAGTACTTTTAAAGAGAGTCACAGTTCTACCAGGAAAGGCAAATATATTTTGATTCATGTAAACAGTGGCTGCTGATGCTGAAGGATGCCTGAATACAAATCACATGAAACTGTTATACATGAAAAACACTAGTCTTTCTCAGCTTTCCCCAATCTGCCACCTATCAGGTATGTTGGACAACAAGTCCCATCATCCCTAGCCATGTGATGTGAATTTTAGTCCAACACATTAGAAAGGAGGTGAGTTTGGGAGAAGTTGTTTCTGTCTATTCTAGTGCTGCATAGTCTGAGTAGCAGTTATTTTCCAAGTTTTTAGGCAAAGGTGTTTCCCAGTCCTTGTTACTGTAATTTTCTTTTAATTAACAGTAGTTACCAAGGGAGAGCCAACATGATGCTGTAGTGTTGTAGTTGGGAATACTGTATTGTAGTTAGGTAGGTTTAGCCTGGAGAAGAGAAGATTAAGAGATGAATTGATAGCCGTGTTTAAATATTTGAAAGGCTGTCATATTGATGTCATGTTATATACAAGGCAGTGTGGTGTCGTGGTTTGAGTGTTGAACTATGTCTATGGAGACAAGGGCTCAAATCCCTTCTCAGCCATGGACATGGGTGACCCTGGGCATGTCACACACTCTCAGCCTCAGAGGAAGCCAAAGGCAAACCCTCTCTCAACAAATCTTGGAAAGAAAGTCCCCTGATAGGTTTGCTTCAGGGGCACCATAAGTCAGAAACAGAACAAGAGTGCATGCATCCTTAAAAGTGGTCCGTAAGTTATGTAATATCTATCAGCAGTCTTGGGAAATTCAGGCTCAAGAAACTGGGTAGGCAAACACAAAAGGAAGGGGCTTTCTTTGTTAGATTGGTCAGGATGGTTTCATCCTTGCAGAAGTTTTCATAGTTAATCATAACTGCATTATTCCATCAAGCCTTTGTTTTCTAAAATTGGCTTTTTAAATTGTTTTAAACCTGTTTTTGAGAAATGTTTTTAATATATTTTACTTTATCTTGCTTAGGAGGCCTGTAGGTCAAAACAATAAATAAAATTTTAAATAAATAATAATACATAAATTAAAAATTAGTTGCTGTTTATGATGCCCTGTCTCTAGCTAACTCAATAAGTAGGCTTCATGGATGAACCAGTAAGAGTTTATTGCAGCAGCTCATAACAGAAAGCTCATTTCTTGCCAGAACTGGGCTCAAATATCCAGTTACAATCCTTCAAGCCCACACTCTCTCAGTCTCTTGCATTCCTTCCCAGGCTAAATGACCTCAGAAACTTGTGGTAACAGCTAGTGTCTTTCTCTCCCACCATTTTGGCTTGGCACCTGTTCACAACATCAATACAAGCTTTAAAACTTAAACTATTTCTAAGCAATAATAACAAGCTCAACATAAAATAATAAACCCATGGCAAAGGGAAGAATAATAATAGGCTCAACATAAAATAATAAATCCATGGCAGAGGGAACCTGTAAAGGGCATCCTGACACTGTTTGACGAAGGCTGTGGATAAAGCTAAAGATTGAATTTACATTTGCATGTGAATATGATGAGGAGAGCTATTTGAAAAAATACACAGCCAGTGTGAGAAAAGCCCTAAGACATCTAATTTTCATAACTTCTTATCAAGTTATAGCTTTTATACCAGGGACTGTGATTTAGTGGTTACAAGAAGGTGTTTTACACCAGTTCAGTTTGTTCACGTGTTCAGTTTTAAGATGGAACAAGCAAACAAGTGGGATACATATGGTCCTCCCGATACTGCTGGAATGCAGCTCCCAGCATTCCTTATCTTTAGCTATACTGACTAGTGCTGATAGGAGTTGCAGTCCAACCATGACTTTATGTAACCTTCAGGTTCCCACAAGTACTGCAAGCAATTTCATGTGGTCTGAATAAAATTTAACTGTTTGCCTTCCTACCTGGCCTGTGAGCTTCCCAGAAGTGTCTGGATTTTTGTTGTTGTTGGGTGCCTTCAACTCATTTCTAACTTATGGAAACACTAAGATGAATCTATCACAGGGTTTTCTTAGCAATAATTGTTCAGAGAGGGTTTGCCTTTACCTTCCTCTGAGGCTGACAGAGCATGATCTGCCCAAGGTCACCTAGTGGATTTTCATGATCGAGTGGGAAGTCAAACCCTGGCCTCCACCCTCCAGCATCCTAGTCGAATGTTCAAACCACTACACCACACTGTGGAAACACACTACAGTTCCAGCTCAGCTTACAGTCTGATCCAGCAAGATTTGTATGTTTTCATTTAGCCCAGGAATGTATACTTTGACTTCTGACTCCAATGTCTAAGGTTATTCTTTCAATATACTACTGGATTTGGAGAACTGGAGATGCTAGTGCAGGAAATTGATCGTAGCACCTTCTACATGTCAAGCATGCACTTTCTTTTCTCAGTGATCATCTCTCCTCAGTGATGGTGCATCTTCCCATTAGTATTTCTGTCTACAAGGGTTAAAAAGGATAACTGAAATCTGGAGCTCTTAAAATACCTGCAAACATAGCAGTGAGTCTCTTTTCATAGCATAGAGGGCATTACCCTTGGTTTGGGTAAGGGCTACATTCCCTCAGAGGTAATGCATAGCAGGCTTCATTGCAAGCCTAGGCAAGGCCCAGGAGTCACTTTTTGCACTAAATTTCCTAGAACACATAACCAGCAAGGCAGCTGAGGATTCTGGGAGTTGTTGTTCAAAGGGTAACTCTTCACAAGTTGTGACAGGGCTATGTCTTCTGGTTGCCACTCCCTTTTATGCTTCTTTCTGCAACATTCCTCCACTGGACTTCATTTCCTCTCTGCCTAGTAGGTTGACAAGGGAGTAAGAAACCACTTTTGCAAGAGATGTGAAATTCAGAGGGCTTTTGAAAGTAGGATGACAGCAAAGCAGCTTCTGAAGGCTACAGGTTGCCCACCACTGCCTTAAGAATGACACAGCAATCATTAAGTGGCCTTGTACCCTGCCCTCCTTGACTTGCCAAAGGACAACGGATGTGGCACATATCAGCTTTTCTGCTCCCAGTCCAAAGCCCTATGCTGAGTTTTGTGGATAATAAATGCCTTGAAAAGAGAGTAGGCTTGAGTTCATCCTCTTCCCTCCACAGAAGGCAGGGGGAGCGAGAGGGCAGAGGGCAGTGGATGGATGTATAAGCTGATGCACAATAAACCCAATTGTGCATGTGATGCAGCACAATTATTCAGAGCGTTATAATGCTTAGAGAAATGTGCGTACTTTTGAATGGGGAAGCATAATGTGCAATTCAGCCAACTGTGAAACATAATAAGCAGGTGTTGTGCAACAACAGTTTGAAGCTGCACTGGGGAGATTAGAAATCAGTGTCCTATACATTGGCAGTAAGGTGGAATGATATCCGAGGAAATGAAGGGACAGATTTTTGTACATCTGCTAATGACAGAGTCTGAGTCTCTTTTGGAAAAGCCTCTGTTTGCTCCAGTGCCCAGACAGGAAACATGGAATGACAGGAGAAAGTTCATTGTTCCCTTAGAGAACAGAAACAGAAGCATCAGTTGCCCATGATCTGACAATATAACACAATTCTTTGTTTACTGGGTCTCTCAATCTTTTGTCAGAACCCAATAGGGATTTGGGGATTGCGGGACCCAGCTAAAGCTGAAATCCAACTGTAAAACTGAGAAATTATAGTGTAGGAGAAGATCTTGGTGGTGGTGATGATGATCATCAATGTTTATGCACCACCTTTTGGTCTAGTTTGGGAAACATATTTTAAAAAATATTTACTTATAAAGGATGAAAACAATGGGGGAAAGTACAGTTTAAAACAATGCAGCACCTTCTTAAAAGCCTTTTTCTTTTTTCAAAAAAAAATTGCTGTATGATACAAAAGAGTACAAGATAAGGTTGCCCCCTTTTGCCATTATTGTTGCTTTTTAAAAAAAAAAATAATTGAAACAGAATACAAAAAATAAACAACAACCAAACACAAACATGAGAAGTTATAATATAACCATCAGATTGATGCTGTTATGGAGGTTGTTAATCCACTGAGGAAAGTTAAAATGTTGTTTCCTTATCTGACCCATCTGCTCCAAAACATATATTGTAGTCATGAATTCTTAAAAGCCATCTCCTTAAAAACCTTCTAAAGCCCAGTCGGAATAAAAATGTCTTTGCCTGCTGATGGACCGCAAAGAGGAAGCCATTCTAGCCTCTCCCTAAGGAGGAGATTCCAGATCCGGTGAAGACCCTGAGGGAGTTCCAACTCGCATCCCCACCAACACCAACTGTATTTGTGAAGGTGGTGAGAGTGAAAGAAGGGCCTCTCCTGAGAAGCGCAGGGTCCAGAAAGGCTCATAAATGTTGTTGATTACTACAAAAAGCTTTTAAACAATGATTAGAGTTAGAAAAAAACCCCAGCTTTGGCAATACTCCAACCTGTAGCCACTGCGTTTCCAAAGTATGGTTAGGACATCCTTTTTCATTGATAGGGAAAACCCATCAATGACCTCCCAATTGCACTAGTCCCCAGGTGTGAAACATTGCTGCTGGGTCAATCATGCGGTGTCCGTGTCTCTTCCTCTCCCCCAATCCCATCTCTCCCTCGCTATTCCCAAACAGGCTGATTCTATTTATTATTGTTGTTGTGGTTGTTGTTGCTGCTGCTGTGTTTCTTTTCTTTTTAATACTTAAATTGCAGTAGCAGAGCTCCAAAATTGTGTGAAAAAGAGAAAATAAAAATAAATAAAAACAAATTTAAAATATTGAAAAGCATGCGGCATAGAGCATAAGGGCAGAGAAGCAGGATTAAGGGGGAATCCAGAAGAGAGCACAATGGTGGCAGCAGCCCCAGTCTTGTGATGGTAAAGATGTGAGATAATGGTTGCTCTGAAACAGGTATACGATTGCCGTGAGAACAGGATTTGTGTGGTAATGTCCTTTGTCAGATATAAGCCATAGAGGACTTTATAGATCATAATCCAACTTTGATAAGCAGCTGCAGATCACTTGGAAAAAAGCAAGGCTAGTTCCATACTGGAGAAGACTCTCAGAAAGGGGGACTCTGGTGGGTGTCATCCTGTATTCCCCTCTTCAAGAAGGCTTACCTTGTGATGTCATTGCCAAAAATGGCAGCAGGTGGCAGCAGTAACATCAGATGATTGAGACTGCTTGCTGTTTTGATTTCCCACACTAGTGCTTGTGGGAACATGGACTAATGTTGTTGCAGGGCATTATGGGCAATCAAAACTCATCCTCTCCTATTCCCTGTCATGCAGGAGCTGCTATTTTAATTTCTCAAGGTGTCACGGAGTAATGCTATGTCAAGGACCATTGCACATTACAAGATGATGGGTGATGACCAGATCCCACTCAAATAAATGCCACTGCAAATAGTGACACCCACACATTTTATAAATTTAAACTATTTTTTAAAATTCCACTTACCAACTCAACAGAACATGTTATCCTTCACCATTTATGATATTGTGCTCTGTCTTTTCCAATTATTTTCCTTTAGGCAGGGACGTAGCCAAGGGGGGGTTCTTGGGGTCCGGACCCCCCCTTCCATTAGAAAAATGAATGGTGCGTGCTACTGCGCCGCCGCACCCAAGCCCCAATATAATGGTGGCACTTAGTCTGGACCCCCCTTCCTAAAATCCTGGCTACGTCCCTGCTTTAGGAGTTTCTTTCTTTCTTTCTTTCTTTCTCTTTATTTCATGTACCGGTTGAAGCTCCCTTATTCAAAATGCTTGGGACCAAAGTGGGTTTTTTTGTAATGTTTTTACTTATTTTGGAATAACTGTATTCTAAATAAATACATAATGAGATATCTTGGAAATGGGAACCAAGTGTAAACACAACATTCATTTATATTTCATATACACCTTATACACATAGCCTGAATGTAGTTTTATACAATATATTAAATAATTTCATATATGAAACAAAGTCTGTGTACAATGAACCATGAGAAAGCAAAAGTCAGCCAACCATAAAAAGGTTTTGGATTTTTGGAATATTTCAGACTTTGAAATTCTGGATAAAGGAGACTTACCCTGCATGTGGTTTCCCATCACAAATACTCTCTGTACAACTGTATATACTTTATATATTCAACTATAACTCAACCTCATGTATAAGATGAGGACAATTTTTGGGGCCAAAATTATGGATTATGATAGGACATGTGGATAATTCAAGGGTAAAGCTTAGGGGCATGTAACAAAAGATGTAAGGATAAAGTAAAGGAAAACTGTCATGGATGCCATTTTTCTACCCAGGGAAAGGTCAGAAGTGGTGCCACAGTGGGGAGAGTTGCAGGGATCTGTGTTTCTTTTAGTTGCTCCTGGGAGGGACTAAGCTCTCATCCTTCACCGTTCTATTCAGAGAAGGGTATGGTTCCATATTTTATGAGTTAAAGTACAGTACTTACATTCAATGACACCATTAGAAAGGTGTGGACCACACCGGGTGACACCCTAATGGGAAGTGATACCACTGCTCTCCAAACATCTTCCTTTTGGCAGAAAAGGGCTGTCACATTTTCCTGTGTTCCTTTAAAACACTGAAGAGACAGTGTGAGTGGAGTGAGGCTCAGTGGGAGGGACAAGGAGAGTTTAAGGGTTAATTTTAATGTTTCTAGTTGTTAATGACACAACTATTGCCATTATGTTCAGTGATACATGGGAATTTTGATTTATGAGTAATATTAGTACCAAAAAACATTACTAAGGATTCTGAATGTTGTGGTATGAGAGGAGTTCCATAGGAGGTGATACCAAAAGTTGCTGTACTGGGTGTCATCAATCCTGGTGATGCTACTGTTTACACTGAACCTTGAATACTTAAATACACACATAGGTACCTACTGACACCCACATAAAAGTTAATCTCAGTAGTCACACAACCCATGTCACTGAACCTTTCTGCTACACAGCTCACTTCAGTAGATGGAGGTTTCTCATAATACTACTACTACTACTAATAATAATAATAATAATAATTTTTATTTGTATTTTCCCACCTCTCCCTATGGATCAAGGCAGGATTACATCAATACAATAACACAGTACAGATATAAAACGCAATCAATAAAACACTGACATTATTATTAGTTCAATAAAATAGCTAAAACATCTAGAACATCTAAAACATCTAGAAAACATACATCATAACCAGAAGTGAAGCATTTTATCTTAAAGATCTCCTATAAGAGGTTGGATTGGATAAGCCCACTGCAAGAGATCCATCTTAAGTGCCTTCTTAAAGGCATCTAAGGTGGTGATAAGACGGATCTCTTCTGGTGGGCTGTTCCATAGTTTGGGGGCTGTGGCCGTAAACGATCTATGGGAAGTTGACGTTAACCTGGGCTTATGGTATTGTAATAAATTCTTCCCAGATGTTCTGAGAGTGTGGGGTGGATTGTGTAGGGAGAGGCGTTCCCTCAAGTAACTTGGGCCCGAGCCATCAAGGGCTTTAAAGGTAATAACCAACATTTTGTACTGTGCCTGGAAACTAATTGGCAGCCAGTGAAGAGTTTTTAACACAGGTGTTATATGGGCCGACCTAGGGGTTCTGGTGACCAATCTAGCTGCTGCATTTTGAACCAACTGAAGCTTCCAAACTTGGTACAGAGGTAGCCCCATGTAGAGTGCATTACAGATATCTCAACGAGACATGAGAGAATTAGCCTGCCTAAAACATTTAAGTCAAGTGCTTTAATTTAGGCCCAGATGCAGGGGCCAAAGCTGATGTTCCTTTTGCTTCCTCCTATCTTTCCCCTGATTGTTAAACAAATCTCAGCTTGTTCTGTCTATGTTTCTTTACATTGCTTACTGTCTGCTCCTTCATTTTCAGGAAATACAGATCTGGTTTGGCAGTCTTCTGTATATACATATAACCCATGTGGCTAAATGCACCATATTTTATTCTAGGACCATGGCAGTTTTTCCTTCCTTCAACCTAGGCCTTCTAGTCCCCACCTGCAAAACAACAAAACAACAACAACAACAAAAAAGGTTCTGGTAAAATAACTGAGTTTATGGCATTCAGATATGGCATCCTCCACCTACAGTCTGAAGCTGACCAAATCATTCTGGCTGTTGTAGTGTTGTTGTTGTGTGCCCTTAAGTCGTTTCTGACTCATAGTGACCCTAAGGTAGACATCTGTGTTTATAGCATTCAGATACGGCATCCTCCACCTACAGTCTGAAGCTGACCAAGTCATTCTGGCTGTTATAGTGTTGTTGTTGTTGTGTGTCCTTAAGCTGTTTCTGACTTATAGGCTTGGGTCCAGGGTACTTGGAGGACCGCCTCTCCCCATATAATCCACCCCGCACTCTCAGATCAGCCGGGAAGCAATTGTTGAGGGTTCCTAAGTCAAACTACACCATGACTGCACAGAGGATGTTTCCTCTCCTCTGAGATTGACTTGCCCAAGATCACCAAGTAGGTCTCCATGGCCGAGATGGAATTTGAACTCTGGTCTCCAATCATAGTCCAGTGCTCAGAAAACTACAGCAGGCTGGCACTCACAAGTCATTCTAGACATTTCAGAATTCTACCCTTTCTGCTCTATAAAGGGCCATTCCTATCATTAGGAAGAGTGAGGAAGCTATGGCAGACCAAAGCTGTGTCTTTACTACAGAATTAAAGTGGTTTGACACCACTTTAACTGCTATGACTTTATCCTACAGGATCTTGGGATTTTTAGTTTGGTTGGGCACCAGAGCTCTCTGACAGACATAGAATACCTCACCAGGATTCCACAGGATGGAGCCATAACAGTTAGTGATATCAAACTGCTTTATTTCTGCTGTGTGGATACATACCAAGACTTCAAATGGAGGAGGGGGGAGACAAGGAGAACTGTGACAGAAGTATCACTGGCCATCTCTTATTATTATTAACCTTTATTTATGAAGCGCTGTAAATTTACACAGCGCTGTACATACAATATTTTTAATTAGACGGTTCCCTGCCCTCGGGCTTACAATCTAAAAAAACATGACACAAAAGGAGAAGGGAGTGGTGGAGGGAAAGAGTAAGAGGTCCAGCAGTTCTTCTCTACCTCCAAGGCCTGGACCAAGGCAGATGGACTGGAGGGAGGGCTTGGCTTCATAATGGATGATTAATCTTCTTCCAGGGAAAATACATACTCTCAAGTAGGATAATACATATACAGTACATAGCAATACAGGAAATGGTTCGATAAACAGGCACCAAAAGAACATCAAATAGTAAGCGACAATTATGCAATGCCTGGGAAGGCTTCTCTGAACAGGATGGTTTTCAACTCCGTTTTGAAGCTGGTTAAAGAAGTGATGGCTCTTACTTGTGGTGGAAGAAGGTTCCAGGACTGAGGGGCAGCAAGTGAAAAGGGGTGAATCTGGGATGGGGCAGAGGAAATCCTTGCCTGAGACAGCAGACCTTGACTACCAGAACGGAGGGCCCTGGTGGGAAGGTGAGGAGAAAGAAGGTCTGATAAGTAAGGAGGGGCCAGTCCATGGAGGGCTTTAAATGTCGACAGCAGGAGCTTGTACTGAATGCGGAAAGGGAGGGGGAGCCAGTGAAGGGATGCCAACACAGGAGAGATGTGGTCAGAGCGGTGGGTGGAAGTGATAATGTGTGCAGCTGAATGCTGGACAGAGATTAAAGGATGGAGGTGAGAAAGAGGAAGCCCAGCCAGGAGGACGTTACAGTAATCAAGTCGTGAGATCACTAGGGCATGGACCAGGATCTTGGCAGTAGAGGCGGAGAGAAATGGTCGGATTTTGGCAATATTGTACAAAAAGAATCTACAAGCCTTGGCTGTGGTCTGGATCTGAGGGATACACGACAGAGAAGAATCAAAGATAAAACCAAGACTGCGGGCTTGCTGGACTGGTTGAATAGAAATGTTGTCCACAGAGACAGAAAAGGAGTGTTGAAGGGTGGGCTTAGGAGGAAAGACAAGAAGCTCCATCTTGGACATGTTGAGCTTCAAACGCCGATGGCGCATCCACTGCGAGACAGCTGTGAGACAAGGCGAAACTTGCTGTTCAAGCCTTGGAGAAAGGTCAGCGGTGGAAAGATATAACTGGGTGTCATCGTCATACAGATGGTAGGAGAAACCAAAAGAGCTAATGAGTTTTCCTAAGGACAGTGTGTAGAGAGAAAAAAGAAGGGGACCCAGAACATTCTCTTGCATTCTTCTGAACCTTCTGTTCGCTGAAACATCTCCGTAGTGCTTCATGGCCTGTTCTACATGCCCTGCCCAGCCTGTTTCTCTCAGGTCTGATGGAGAGTTGTGCTAGGGTTTCAGTAAGACTCAACTGTCACATAAGATGACTTTCATAAGGTGAATGGGGTGTTGTGGGAGTGATCTCTTGTCCTTCAGGCAACAAAATATCTCAGTTCAGCCCTATAGGGCTGACAGCTTCTCATATTTTTCATTGAATTAACTTTTTGCTGAAACCACATAAACTACTCTCTCTAAAACTGCAGGTCTTTGTCTTGATGAAAGCACTTGCTTCAATAAAATAAAAAATTGTTAAAGTCTAGAGAAGAACAATAAGCACAACCTTGTCCTCTTTTGCTCCCATTTTTAAAAAGTCAACCGGGAATGTGTGATCAGAGCGTAAATATTTCAAGAAACGACAGGCTAATTCTTCAATCTTTGACCATATTATTTCTGTTCCTCAAAGTGTAAAAAGTGGATGTAAACAACTCCCAAGTACTGACAGGAAATGTAAAATAACATTCTGGAAAATAGTAGTGTTGTGGTTTTTCTTGGAGCAAATTAACACCTGCATCTAAAATTCTGCTCACTGACTGTTTTTAAGCTTCACTAAAAATTGCTGAAGTGGTTCCATTGTCAGCAGTTTGCCTGAAATTTTTATGCACACAATTTGTCATCGGTTTGTTTCTCTTTCCGACTTGGCCATGATTGTTTTAAAATATTCTTTTCCAGCAGCACCAATCATTTGAAATGCACTTGTTTTTTAACAGTCTCTGGCAACTAGCAGAATGAATATGGAGGGGTAGTGGAGCAATTATAAACTAGGACAGGTGGCATCCCAGACGGCATTTATAAAATGAATGTTGCATTCAGTGTCGCAAAGTTAAACTGCCCTTGCTATCCATTGTGCTTCTCATTCAACACAGAAGTATTCTCAGATTTTTCAAGGAGAGGAAGACAGTTCTTTGACTCTGAAAATGGGCAAGTGGGTTCTCTCAAAATTGAAAATAAAGAATGCTGAAGTAAGAGCAATATATCAACCTGCTTTCTATCACTGATGTTCAGACTCATATGTTAACCTCCAGAAGACACCTGGTCATCCAGCATAGCTTTAGTTATTTCATGGGACTAGTCTGGAACAAGCAGATCAAGCAATGCCAAGAAATTGGTGTGGCTAATGGTGCAGATTCCTCAGTAAAAGAATCAAAGCAGAAAGAATATTGATGCTACATTGTTTGCCCTTGAATCACATCCAGCTCTTTAGTTCTTATCAATAAAGCCATGTGAAAGTCTTACTAAATATTTATTTATTTATTTAAATGATGATTGGAATTTTCTGTCATGGTATATGTTATGTAACTTTACATATACTTAGCAGAGGCACTAATCTTGTTAATGAATTGAGAAGATGTATAATGGGACATTGGCAAGAGAGTACCACTGAGCACTGACACTGCCTAGTAAGTGTCCCAACAGGGCCAATGCACAATGGGACTGATTCTCATAGGTCCTACTGTGCATCAGTCACTTTGCTGGTTCCCTTAGGTAGTAAAATAATAGCAGCCCTTTACTGGAAATGGATGTTCCCAGAGACCTAAATCCCCAAAAGGATTCTAGCAAATATCCTCTGCAATCTGGGTGAAAACTAATCCCAGAAGATCTCATGGGTTAAAATTGGAGATGTTCCTCAATGAAAAAATGTTCCTCAATGAGTTTAACTGTGAACTCATCATATGGCATCAAGCAAGAAAGTATTTCCCCGCCTTCGTTCTCCCAATCTGTGATGTGAGAATAATAACTTTGGTCTAGGTATTTTCTTTCTCTCATTTTTTGAGACCAATTTTTATTAATTCTTAGTATGAACAGTCTAATTTACATTCAAAATAATAAAAAAATCAAAGATAAAGAAGCAGAAAGAAGAAAAAGAAAAGAAAATAGAAAAAAGAAGAAAGATATATAACTAATACACAATAAGCCCCCCCCATGACTGTATCGTAAGAAAAATAAAAAAGAGGAAAATATTTTACCATTACAGATCCAACTAAATAATCTTACTAAAATTATTCACAACCATAGCTACAGATTATCACATCTTTAGATTTCTTACTGTTAAATATATATATATATATATATATATATATATATATATATATATCCATAAACAGTTTTGAATTGTTCAAAAAAATTTCAATTCGCATATCCTTTAAAATCCACATTAATTTGGCCTTTTGGACTAATTCAGCAAACTAAATAATCCATTCTTCCATCTTCAGTGCTTTAGTTCATTTCCAAGTTGGAGCAAACAATATTCTTGCTTCTGTTGTTATATATTAAAGAAGTGATTCCTATTTACTATCCAGTTCTTTATTCATAATGCCTAACAGAAACATTTCTGATAACATTACAAACTACCTTTAGAATGTTTTGAATTAACATATAAATATTAGACCACTAACACTTTGCCTTCTTACAAGTCCACCACATATGAAAAAAGGAGCCTTCCTTATTTTGACATCCCCAACATTGATTTGAAACATTCTGGTCTATTTTCAACAGCTTATTTGGGGTTAGATACTATCGATACATCATATAATATAGGTTTTCTGTTAAATTCCTGCACAAAGTAAATTTAATATATTTGGCCCACATTTCCTCCAATGCATGCATGTGGACCATATGTCCAAAATTTTGGGCCCATCTTATGATGTACTCTTTTACAAGCTCAGCTTCTGTCTCTTGGTATTTCCTAAGGATTGCTGCAATAACATATTATTTAAAACTATGGAGACAGTTGAAGGAAAATCCAAACTCCACAGCTGGGCTATTCACATTCATTAAGAGCAATCAAAATGACATATAGTACATAAAGATTTGAATACATGTTTGATTTTTGTAGTCAGGTTTTATTTTAGGATTGGACTTGATGGCCTATTGGGCCCTTTCAACTCTATGATGCTATGATTTATTGTTACTGAGAGTGTGATGGACAAAGCTAATGTCTGCCCACTCATGGATTCATCAAATCATAGCCCTTGGAATATTGTAAAAGGAGATGGAAAGTGGTGGGAAAAGCAAAAAAAAAACTAGATTGGCAGTTAACTAGACACTGTGTGTTTGGGCCAGCTTGTAATATTGAGGAAGTCTGAGAGCAGAGAGTTCAGGGAAAGGTTAAAAAGAATATAATTATATCAGAGTCAACTGTGCATAGTAAGCTGGACTAGTATTGTTTATGTCTAAACAGAAGTCTTGAAGTATAAAACTTTTACTGCTTACTGTTAGTCACTGCTTGAACCTATTTTGTCAAATGTATTGGGTTCCAGCCATACACTCATCAAAATCCCAAACATAGACATGCTTATACTTATTTAGAAATACCTTATTCCCTTAAGAGAACCTGCAATAGGTTCTGGAAAAGGGATAAATGTGTAGCAGGGGCAATTTTACCCCCGTAAAAGGCCAGTGCAGTGTAGTTGTTAGGGTCAGGGATGTCAGTAGGGGGATGCAAGAGGTGCAGGTGACAACCTAAGAGGGTGACTTTACTGCTCCACAAACATTTGCCTTTTGGCAGAAACAGGCTGTGGCATTCACCTGCATCCCTTTAAATGGAAGAGATGGTATGAATAGTTCAAGGCTCAGTGGGAGGAAAAAAGAGAGGTACCAGTGTTTTTTTTTAATAAACTTTAATTTTTAATTTAAAAAAAATATTTTTTAAAGTTTTAAACTTTTAAAATTGTCTTTAAAAATATCCCAACCTACCAAATGTTCACTTTAACCACATGAAACTATGTACATGTAAATACATTTGGCTGTGTGTATGATATTGCAATTTAAAGGTATAATTTTAATTTTTCTAACCACATGCTCCTTCCAATACTACCCCCTGCTTCTGGAGGTGTGGTTGCATTTCTGCATTTCCATCAGAGGCAACTGCCAAAGATAACACCCAACACTGCAATTCTAGATATACATCTTAGGGTGTCATCATCATACTTTTCAACAAGCATGCGTAGGTTTATGCTATTAAAATGCTGTGTCTGGGGGAAGTGCTTTTGTTCAGAGAGGAAGGTTGTTTCAGCTGGGGAAAAATGCGCAGGATTGCCCTATTACAGAATAGTGGGAAGGAAAGAAATTGTGGCATATCATGAAGAGGGGAACTATAGCAGAAACATGCTGTAAAGATGTCAAACTAAGATTTTGGGAATTGGGGTATGGAGGAAGAAGACAATTACAGTTGTATTTTGAAATATTTTAAGACGCCCAAAACCAGCAATTTCACTCTAATACCCATATACAATAAATAATGTGCCATGCCAGTGCTGAATTATTATTCAGAATAAGACACTTATTTACTTACCTAGGCATTGAGGGGGAATCTATATTGATCTTCAGTGAACCTAGTCTATTTTATTTTATTTTATTATCTCATTTTCTCATGCCATTCTAGAAAGCAGGGGGGCTTACATTTCATCCTTGTGAGGTTCCTTAAGAAAAGGCAGATAATATCCTTGTAGTCTTTCAAAGGTCACAGCAGGGCAAAACCAGGCACAGCACTGCTGATAGCACTTCCTTTTCATGGAAGGTTTAGAAACTTATAAAGCAAACAAAACAAGAGAATCAGAGCCTGTCAGGGCTTGAACAAGGAATTTCTTGGTCTTGGTCTCCCTTACAGTAAACCACTTGATGCCACAGTTACAGAACAAAAGTGAAACCTTTGCGTGCAATTCCCAGCATGTCTTGACCCATTAAGCTTCCTATTATTTTTTGGGAACATTACAGTCATGGCGGGGGATTCAGACTGTATGCCAGGAAATTTACAATGTGAATGAGACTTTGTTGATTCTGGCAGGAAGATTAAACTATCTCCACCTTTACTCCCTTTCCCCCAGCAATCAAAGGTTTTATTTTATTAAATAAAATTGTTCAGAAGTGCTGAATGCTTTTTGTTTTTCTCTCTCTTTAAAATGACACACTTTTAATTTATTTTGTTGTGTTCCAATATTATTTCAGGGCTAAATCCAATTATTAGTCTCAACTAAAGTAGACCCAAAGAATGAATGGGATGTGCTAAGGCAAACCTGTAGCAGACCCCTTGATTCGGTATGTCTACTCTAATTGGAACTAACTATTAGATTTAGCCTAGGAGTGGGAATCATATCATTCTCCATATGTTGAACTGCACCTCCCAGAATGTCTCACTACTGCCTCACCACCTCTCCTTGGTTCAAAACACACTGCAGAAATAATCCAGTTTAAGACCATTTTAACTGCCCTGGTTTAATGCTAGGGAATTCTGGGAATTGTAGTTTTGTGAGACAGCCTTCCCTGTCAGAGAGCCCTAGTGCTACAATAAACTGCAGTTCCCAGGATTCTCTGGCACTGAGCTCTTACCATTAAGTTCTTTCTAATGCTTTGGTGAAATCTCTTTCCTGTAGTTTGAACCCATTGCTCTAGGTCCTTGGGCTTCTCTACACAATTAAAATACTCCTCAGTCTATTTGAATAGACTGAGATCTGGCCACATGTAATTTGGAAGAATTCAAGATTTTGGCAAGGTGGAGGGACTCCATAAACTCCACAAAGAAAGGAATTATAGTTTTTACCTGAGTGTATGTGAGTGTCTAGTATGTTATCAAAGTTTTGGCTATCTGTCCACTTTGTATGGATTCACATATCTGTGTATTTTCAGCAGAGGAAGGGATAATGGATGCAAATTTGCACATAAAAATGAAGACAATTAAGCATCAATGTGCAATTTAAATTAAAAATGTGCAAAATCTGCAGCAATTCACCTAATACACCCATGTCTAAGTAGCCTCTAGTCTCTGAATCATCAGAAAACAAGCTTGCTTCATCCTCAATATGACATCCCTTCAAATATTTAAACATGGTAATCATGCCAAGTATCATTTTAGCCACAGAAAACATTTCAAGCAATGATAATAGTCAGAATGACCTTCTGTTCTATCCTTTTTCATATGACTGGATAAACACAAGCAGGGAAGGGGATTGCAGGAGGGACATGACATTGGGGGAAAACATCACGCTGGTCTCCACCCTAGTCCCAATCGGAACTGCTTCCACTTTTTCACAATTGCTTCCCCTCCCCATCAAAACTAAAGGAATGGAAAATCTGTCACAATTATTCCACAATTTGTTTAGTTTGGCTCTCAGAACATCAATGATTTATGTTGTCTTCTTTCTGCAATGATGTCACTTATAATGTGGTTTTCAATGTGATGTAAGGATGCTAACCCTGATGGCTTGGCCTAATGCACAGGTGGCAAAGTGAGACCCTGAGGATGCATGCCCCCTCCCAGGCTTTTCTTTATAGGCCTGGCTCTTCCAGACTACAGCTTTTTCTTAACCCTCTCAGGGGTGAATTGCCTTTCCATCCTGAAAGTCTTTGGGTCTGTGTGACCCCAGGGGGTGTCCTGGAGCTGTGGCAAAGGCAGTGGCAGCAGGTGTGGACTGAAAATGGCAGTGCCTGCCAGGTGATCTGTCCTGTCTACACTCCTCACCCCTGAAAGTAGTGTGAATTGATGAGTCACATACAGAAAACAATGGAGTTTCCTAGAAACTCTACAGCAAACTAAATTTTTAAAATTTAAAAATTTGAAAAGTTACAGGGTGACACTAACCCTAGTGATGACACTACAGTTATAAATAGAGTAGACCCATTGAAATTAGCCATGACTCAGCCTGGATTTGACTGATCCAGTTGCAGTCTTTTATCTAGCCTATAGCAACGAGACCATTTTTTCTTGAAATAAAAGTATTCAAGGATTGTTTTTTATTACAGCAAAACCTTGAATCACTAGTCTTCAGCCCACCTCTGTTTATGCTTCTCTCAATCATTTTATTTCATTTCAAAAACAGAGTGGTTTGTTCTCTTTCTTGTTAGTATTTTTCATGCACATTGGTTTGTGAAAAGCAAAAACTGCATGAAAATTGCACTGTGAAATTCATAACTAAAACCTACTATTCCTAAAGGACATGTACAAGTTTGAGCACAGTCTGGAGTACTCATAATTTATTATTTCTAATTCTCTTGAAAACAAGCTAAGTGTGTGTATATGAGTGAGAGAGAGAGAGAGAGAGAGAGAGAGAGTCTTCAAGTCACCTGTCAACTTATGGAGGCCCCATGAGTTTCATAGGGGTTTTTTAAGATAAGGAATACTCAAAGGTGGTTTTGCCAGTGTCTTCCTCAGAAATATATACAGTATCTGGTATTTGCTGGCAAATCTTCCATTCAAGTGCTAACCAGGGCTGACTCTGCATAGTTTCCAAAAACAGACAGGATCTGGTGCCTTGAGGGCAAACAGAGGGGCATGCTAAGATTACAGTAGTCATAAATGCCAACAAACCTATCCAAAACCAAAGAGCAGTGTATTGTAACAGATATTTATGAGCATCCTAGCTGTTTTAAAATGGATTAATTTATGTTACAAAAGTTACTGATTGTCCAGGAAGGGGATTTGATCAGCATATTGAGTCAGGATATGCAGATCACTAGAATGTCTTACTGATGGAGGAAAAGAGATTCCACCTCAACATTAGGAAGAACTTCCTGACAGTAAGGGCTGTTCGACAGTGGAACAAACTCCCTCGGAGTGTAGTGGAGTCTCCTTCCTTGGAGGTCTTTAAACAGAGGCTGGATAGCCATCTGTTGGGGATGCTTTGATTTGGATTTCCTGCATGGCAGGGGGTTGGACTGGATGGCCCTTGCGGTCTCTTCCAACTCTATGATTCTATGATTCTATGATTCTATGATGCAGAGGAAACAATAGTTCATTTGCCCATGGTATATAATCTCCATTCTATTTGAAGTCCAAAGAGGAACAAGCTACACTCAACAATATTATTATATGGTAACAGATTGAACATCACAGCCTGGTACCATTGGGTAGTGCTTACCATCACTTACAAAGTGTCAGAAAAGTGTTAAGTGTTATAGAGGAACTTAACCGCAGAAAGATTTTGAGTATATCCTTTCATGTTTTAACTCCCAATTCCATTTTTTCCAGGAAGAGGAACCAAACAGAGGGCTGAGAAACCAGGGCAAAAGTATGTAGTTTTGGTCTGAATTTTTGGAATCTCAATCTTTGGTGCTTCCAGTGTATTGGAATCTATATCCCAGAATCCCTGATTATTGACCTAGCTTGTTGAGGCTTTTGGGAGTTAAACTCCAAAACACCTGGTTTGAGAACCATTGCTCTAGGAGTATCTTACCCTTGCTACTCAGAGATGTGAAAACTTCAGATGCATGTAGATATCTGAAGGTCTGCCTCCACCTAATGAAATTAGTTAAGCTAGTTCCAGGCACACCTCTTTAACTGGTCTCTTCATAACCATAAATAGAAAAGAATCAGGCAAGGGAAGACAGTGTGAGAAAATGGCATCAAATGCATTCCACTCCTCCAAGGTCAAGGAATTCTCAAGTTATGCACACAAAATCTTTTTTTGCAAGCAAGCAAAAAGACAAAACAACCACACATCTGTATTATTGTATGAAAACATCTGGGGATAATGATTTTTTCCTTTTAAAAATGTGCCCCCCCCACCCATAATAAAAACATGCACAGAAGAAGTGGAAAAGTAGAAGAAATATAAATGGTATGAATGTGAGATCATAGGCATACACATTAATACAAGCTGATCATTTGTCCAAACAAATATTTACTTATCAATGATGTCTCTAGAACACATATTTGTGTGGAACTACAGCTGCAGGGTCTTTTGATTACTGAATGGTGGAGGGTTAATGCATACCCTTATAACTCTGGAGTATGTGTCTTGCAGGATCCAACCATGTTGACATTTAGTGAAATTTCAGATCACTGAGATATATTTTAAAATGAGTATGTGTCTACAAATATCTAATGGGATTTAATAAACAATAAATGCATGTAATAACACAAAATTACAAAAATATACTATTAATACATTGTAATACATCCACCCAAAAGAGAATGACCACCGAGCACACTCAAATATACACCATAATGAAGCATACATTCTAATGAAAAGGCTTTCTCACAACGTCCAATTGTCTTATGTTCTGGACATTAGGCAACTGTCAGGACACAATATGGGAAAACATAATAGTTTCCAATTGGCAAGAGGTCAGACAGGCTGAATTTTATCATTCTGTCTTAAATTTATACTCATATTAACCCGTTATAAACGGGCACCCTAGGACAGACTCAGTCCGTGCTAGGGTTAGATAGGGGCGTCTGGACCAGACGCCCCTAACCCTAGCACGGACTGAGTCTGTAACAAATGGCGGCGGCCGTTCCACACGGCCACCGCCATCTTGATGTAATGGACACTCTGCATCCGCACGTCATGCCCCGGAAGTGACGCTGTGAGTGTGCGACTAGCGCCTCGTGATGTCTCTTCTGGAACCCAGAAAGGAGCGCGATTTTCGCCCTCCTTCTGTGCAGCGTCTGGGAACCGCGCGGTTTGGCTGCTGCGGTTCCCGGACGCTGCAACCGGCGGCGGCGGCAGACTGCCGCTTCTCGGCGGTCTGTAACGCACCATTGTATAGGAAATGCAGGATTAGAGGACAGAGGCAGAAAACTGGGAGAGGAAAATATCAACAGTTTAAGATGCAAATGATACCATACTACCAGCAGAAAATACTATAAAGACTTGAAAAGACTACTGTTAATAATAATTTGTTTTATTTATATACCGCTATTCCAAAGATCATAGCGGTAAACAGCAAGTAAGCTAATTAGCAAGTAAGCTAATTTGCCCCCAACAGTCTGGGTACTCATTTTAGCGACCTCGGAAGGATGCAAGCCTGAGTCGAGCTTGGGCCCTTTTGCTGGTCTTGAACTCGCAACCTTGTGGTCTTGAGTAAATGGCTGCAGTACAGGCATTTAACCACTGCGCCACCAGGGCTCCTGCGCCACTGTTGAGAATTAATGATGAAAATGCAAAAGCAGAACTACTGTTCAGTATCAAGAAAACAAAACTAATGACTACAAACAATTTACATAACTTTAAAGTAGGTGAAGACGACATAGGCGCAGTACAGAGTACCAAAAAGAGGTGCTGGGGAGGCGCCTCTGCTTGCTCTGCTGCAGCACCGCAGCAACCAAATTGTGCAACACTGCTGTGCAGCAGGAAAGGAGCGCGCAGAAGCAGGTCCTTTTTTGCAGCGTACTTGCGCCACGCCAAAGCACCAGCAACAGCACGTTGACAGCTGCGGTACGCCCATGACATGCTAGGGTTACGGGGCATGTGTACACTCCGCCCTGAGCAACCCTAGCATGTCATGGGCACGCCGCAAAAGGCCCGTCGGTACCGGGCCTCAGAAATACAGTCATCCCTTTGTCTCCACTGGGGTTTGGCTTCAGGATGCCTACGGATACCAAAATTCATTGATACTCCAAGGTCTAAATCTAGACTTAGTGTACATCCATCTACTTTAAAACTTGAGTTTTCACATATCCCCTAACTTTCTACTCTGCTGTAGAACTGCTATGAAAAGGATGTCTTTGGTACACTGAAAAAATTGGAATAGTATAGTACTCTGCCTCCACTTCTCCAGCTATCAGTTGCCAAGCATAAACTTTGAAGATGTACTTTTTTGGAATCCCTGCAGGCGGTTTTAAAATTGCACTCGTATAAGTTTATTTGGGATAATTTTTGTTGTTTATTTAGTGTCCCTTTTCTTTTATATTTTAACAGCCCCTGAAGAAGAATATTACTAGGTAAAACACATTGAGCTAATTGCAATAATAAAATCATCTTTTTGAATAGCCTGAGACTTTTTATCTTTTCTGTATCCCTTCTATTGGGTGTTACTAGTCCTCTTTGCTTCTTCTTCTTTACACCATTAGATAAAGCCAACTTGATGGCAAATAACAGCTGCTTGGCATAGTGGCTTGAGCTTGGGACTATATGACTCTGGAGACTATGGTTCGAATCTTGGCTCAGCCATGTAAACTCACTGAGTGTGACCTAGGCAAGCCACACTCTCTCAGCCTCAGAGGATAACATTGGCAAACCCCCACTGAAGAAATGTACCAAGAAAACCCCATGATAGAGGTCACGCATCACCTTAGGGTCACCATAAGTAGGAAATGGCTTGAAATTGTGACATCAGTAGTACCAACAAAGAAGATACCAATCCCCTGCAGTGTAATAGAAACTCCTGAATTGAGACCATAGTCTTTGAGATATCCAAACCAAGATCTCACTGATGTGAGTATAGCTCCAGCAGTGAGACAGTATCTTCTCCCCCAAAAGCTTCATGGTCCCTGAAGCCAGTGTACCAGCATAACCAGTTTGGAGAGCAAAATGAGTGTTAGGCTCCAAGCCAAAGAGCTCTTTCTTTAAGGCTTTCCACTTTGCAGGAAGGGGAAGGTGCAGCAAAAAGAAATATGACACCTTGATCACTCAGAACTCCCTGTCTCATGTTCTGTGGACTTCTGTTATTGGCCTGAGCATGGCAAAAGCCTTTTTGACAACTCTTTAACCCCAGTTTCTTTCTTTTACTGCAACTATCCCTCTTCGCTCTGCTCCTCTGTATTCAAGTCACAGGTATACTTCATACAGATCAGGGACATGTAGATCAAAAAGTATTCTGAGGGGCCATTCACATTACCTTTTATATCGGTTTTGAAAGCGATTCTTCCACGTGAAGTTCATATTGGGCCCGATTCTGTCACAATCCATGTCGAGGCTTGCACAAGGAAATGCCCCTTACCCCGGGGTATCCAGATTCGGGCTAAAATCCGTCTTTTCTCAAAAGACCCGGTTCCGCGAAATATGAACTTGCCCTTGATCATGTTCGGGGCAAATTAGGGAGGGATTAGGGTCAGGGGGTGGGCAGAGGTCAGAGCATTCCCTCCCCTCATCAGAAGGGAGGGGGAGGAGGAGGAGGAGGAGGAGGAGGAAAGAGCCGAAAAAAGGGGAATCACTGGATGCAAAGGGTGAGAGGAGAAAGGGGAAAATCAGGGGTGACTTTTGGGCTGCAGAAGTCTGTCAGAGAGAGGTGGGGGTGGAGAAAGTGATGAAGGAGGAGGAGGAAGAGGAGGAGGAGGAGAAAGGGGTCGTAGGAGGAAGGGAGCCATGGAGGGGATCCTAAAACGGAGCAGGAGGAGGAGGAGGATGAAGGAGCTGGGGGAAAGGATCAGTGGGCATCCCCGAGGAAGGAGAGGGTCTGAAGGAAGGAGGAGGAGGAGGAGGAGGAGGATTTCCAGGGGGAATTGGGTTGTGGGGCTGCGCTGGGGCATGTAGGGAAATCAGGCTGCTTCTTCTACTTTCATTGTCAGAGGGAGGTGGGGGGGTGGTGGAGAAAGCTCAAAGGGAGGAGAGGGTCGGAAGGAAGGAGGATTGCCCAGGGAAGTAGGGCTGTGGGTCCAAGCTGGGGCATGTAGGGAAATCAGCCTCTTTTGACAACTTATGCGCATTAATTTTTGGGTGCTTGCTTGTTCTACTTTCCTCTTGCTCCTGGATTATTCTTATTCTTATTATTTGTATTATATGAGGATGCTACAGTAATGCCTGTGCTGCATTTCCATTTTATTCCCAATTGATTCCATGGGTCTACTTTAGTTGGAACTGAACAGGTCACACTCTCTCAGCCTCAGTGGAAGGCAATGGCAAAGCTCCTCTAGCAGGAGGAAAAGGGTCAGGTCAGGTCAGGCCAAAGGCAGGGCACGAACAGGGCTCACATCAGGCACCCCCCCCCCTTTTCATATTTTTTTAAATTAGTTTTGACCAAATATGCGCATGATTTTTTTCCTTGAGGCAGATAGAGCAAGGCTAGCAGCTTGTGCAAGGGGTTTCTCTGCTCGCTTCAAGCAAAGGGGAATGTTACAAATGTTGCAAAGGGCTAGACTTTTACAATCAGAATGTTACATTTTTTGCTCTTGTCAGTTAGATAATGATACATGCTTTTGCTACTGAATCAGAGGCAGCTCTGAATTGCTTTTAAAAGCAAAAAAAAAAAAAAAATAAAAAGGAATGCATGGCAATTGCATCCTTTACTGGCATTTCTGAGGTGAAGAATTTATTATTATTATTATTATTATTATTATCATTATTATTTCATGTGTAAGAGGCATTTTGGGGGGCAAGGAGTGGGGGATGCATTAGCTTGCATGGGATTGAAAATGGGGACAGGGGCAGATCTGACCCAAATGCCCACATATACACGCAACACACAAAAAAGAGGTTTTAAAAAAATTGACACTTGGGTCATTTTGTGCATGGCTCTTTAAAAAAAAGGAGGGGGAGGACACCTCCGATGCCCCTGCAAAAACGTCACCATGACGATCGCTTGATTGACAGCAGGCACCTTCACAGCAGGCACAGAATGCATTCGATTTAAAATGCTCCTCTTTTGTAGTGGGCACTTGCTAATGGAGAGATTCGGGGAGGGGCATCCGAATCAGCCCAGTTCCTTCCAGATTTTTTTATGCCAGTTTGAATGGGGCCCGAGTATTGACTGCTCAACAAACCCACCTTCTCCTATCTCCCCCCATCATCTCTCTCTCTTTTGGATATCCTTAATTAATCAATGGCTTTTAACCACTATTTTTTTTTCATTTTCTGGGAAAGTTCTGTACCCATTGCACCCCTGAAAATTTACAAGCATTATTATTTATCTAGACTAAATTATGTGAGTATTCCTCACCCTTCAACACCTCCAAAGTTTGATTACTGTTCTAATAGGACACAGTTCCATTGGAGTTGTGAAAATCCTTCCCTTAGACTTCATTTGAATCATGTGGGAAAGAAATGTTGCCAAGAAAACATGATAGGGTGACCACAAGTCATACACATGTGTGGCAACTATAAAAATTATTGAAAAACAGACTGAAAATAAATGAGCAGTATGATAAATGCCATAGTGTGGACTAACACTGCAATATCATAAACAGATTTGGGGAGGTTTTTTTAAAAAAATTAAATGAAAAGAAATACATTCAACCAAGAGTGAGCAGATTATAGCTCTCCAGATGTTCTTGGAGTGCAGTTCTCATGCTGAGACTGTAGTCTGATGACACCTGGTTTTCCCAGTCTTGATTTACCCCATAGAAGCATCTTGGCTGCCAAGAAATATCATAGTAGCATCATTAAGGCATAAGTATATATAAGAGCAACTAAAATGATAAAGGAACAGAAGGATATGCCTATGAGGGAAGAGAACAACATTACAGTGTTTGTGTGTTTTTGGGTTTTTTTAGTTTAGAAAACAAGGCAGGTTGTGAAAGTGATTTATAAAGTAATGAAGCGTCTGGAGAGACTCTGTATAGAGGGATCTTTTCCTACTCTCTCTCATACTAGAACTCAAGGTCACCCAGTGAAAATTGGTTGGCAGTACGTTCAGGCAATATTGTTGTGGAGGGAGAACAGACTAGAGCACAGCTCTGGGACTTTTTTCAGCACAGAAGCAATGACATTATCTTCCAGAGTGCCAATGTAATTGATGGAGTTTCCTTGCTCTAGCAAGTGAATGAGCTGTTAACAAGGCCTTCAAGTTTTACTGTTGTTTGTAGCAGATTAGCACTGGAGGAAATCAGAGAATTAGAAAAAGAATCAAGAGGAATATTTTTTTCTCTTCCCTTAATGCTAAAGGCAAATGCAGCAACTCTTCTTTACAAGAAGGTTTGAATTTCTGATTAAAAGCTAAAATATTGCATTTTATATGGCTGAAATGTTTTCGTTAAAGCTCAGTGTGCTTTGCTAGATGTACCTGAGAGGTCAGAATTGTAGTCATGTGAGTCCTGATATATTGTTGTTGTGTGCCTTCAAGTCATTTCTGACTTATGGTGATTCAAAGGTGAACTGAGTTTCCTTGGCAAGATTTGTTCAGAGGAAGTTTGCCTTTACCTTCCTTTGATGCTGAGAGAGAGTAAGAAGCAGTACAGGCTGGCATTTTGTGCTAGCCTGACTGCATAGTAGGGGTGAAGAAGGGCTGAGCATTCACACACTCCAAGCCTTTCTTCCTCCTCTGGGACGCTATCTTGGCATGTGCCCGTTTACACAGGGTGCGCCACAATGACATCCCTCATGGCCAAACAGTGCTGTGCACAAGGGGAGTCATAATGCTGCGCTGTGGCTGTTATGGCACCCCTTCTGCAGCTCAGAAAGAAGCCCCTTTTTGGAGCTTCTTTTTGCTCCGTGTGCAGGCTGTGGTGTGAGGTTCCCACAGCCTGCTGCCAGGGCTGAAAGGGGCAGCATTGAGCCACCCCTTTATCAAGCCCCTAACTTCCCCAAGGTCTCCTAAAGGATTCACATCCAGCTCTCACTGGGTGACTGTGGGCAAGTCACATCACACAGAAGAAAGCAATGAGAAACTTTGTCTGAATAAATGCTACCAAGAAAATCATGAGAAGGTCACCATAAAGTTATTTAACTCAATAACACATCCAACAGAACTTTACAGGCCGTGTCTTTAAGTAAATATGCACAACACTGTGCTGTCTATATGTGCCTTTTATTTATCTTTGTCTGTATTGATGCATTAGGTAATGTATTTTGTGTGGATTGTTGTTTTGGTTTCACTTCCACCATTGTTCTTTGGGAAGAAGTGGTGTCTGTATATCACTTCAAGCAAGTTGAATTAGTAACACTGGAGACATATGAGCTAACTGCTGCTACCATTGAGATTTCCTGGATAGGTGATATTTAGGTTACCTTCCCAAATTGATATCCTTCAGTTTTGTTGAGCTGCAACTCCCACCATCCTCAGTTAACATGTCACATGGCTAGAGATGATGGGAGTTGTAGAACAATGTATCTGAAAGCCTACAGGATGAAGAAGGCTAGCATATAGCTATTTTCCCCTTTAGATGATTGAAAATAATTTTAAAATTCTTTGTCTTATATAAAATTAACAAAGGACTTATAAGCATATATTTCCTTCTATCTACTCTTCTGGAATTGTTTTTCATCTAATAAATTCATAAATCATAATTATTTTATTTGTCCTTTTAAAGATTCATGCCAGTACACAAAAGAGTGCCAGTTCCATGCAGTTTGGAAAATTGAGATAATTACATGGGAGGGAGGGAAATTAATTTCATATAAAAATAGAGTTTATAGTACTGAACAGTATTTGTTGAGGCATAGCAAAATCACTAAGGTCTAATGATGGAGATTAATCTTCTTATGTAATGATGTATCATTGCTATGCATACCACAATCTACCCCATAATCTAGATCATCTGCAAAATAAGGAAATAGTTTAAAATGACAATTGACGTATTAATAATTGATTTACAAGAGTTGCAGATTTATGGAACAATAAAGTTTTAAATTGGACATTTTCTCTACTAAAAACTGCACAAACAGGGTAGGATCACATAGTTATTTGTCATGCTGGCATAGTTAGGACAATTCAAGATGTCCATGTCACATGGCTAGACAAAAAGGGAGCCTGATGGAGAAAGGTTGGTAATATGCACAGCAGGAATAGGAAAACCCAGGATGGAGGACCAAAGTTTGCCCTTCAGATGCCCCAATCTGGCCCTTGGTTGTTCCTCAGTTAACTGCACCCCCTTCCCCATGAAAATGCCATTTAGTTGATTTCTCAGCTTTTATATTGACGTTTCCCCTTTCTTGAAGATTGAATGTTCTCTTCTAAGGCTTAGGACTTTATCACAGAAGCCTTTTAAATCAGACTTAAAGCTAGATAATAGTACCTTTGCCAATACTTATCATATGACATCACCTTCAAATCATTGCTGCTATGTCTCCAAAGTGTGGTTAGGGTGTCCCTTGCCATTGATAGGGAACACTTGCCAATAAGTCCCCAATTGCATTGCTATGGCATTAGTCCTCTGGTGCAATAAATTTCTCCAGCTGTTGTCCAGAGATTAGACAGTTCTGTTGTCTCAGTCTCCTCCTCTCTCCTTCTCCCTCTCCCCCTCCCTATCCCCAAATAGGCTAGATTTTCTCACTTTCTTTTGTTCTTTCTTTGTTTCACACAGTCACATTTTATAAATGCTAAACTGTGTTAACGCTAAAAACAAGGCATGTAGGGCAGGGAGGGGGTTAACGGGGAGTCCAGAAGAGAGCTAAGGGACCATTGATGTCTGAAATAGCCCCACTCATGCTATTGAAGGGACGTGTAGATACTGAGGGCTCCCCCACCGTTATGTATCATGACTGTAGCAAGAACAGAGCTCATGGAATAGTGTCCTTAGTTACTGATAGAGGTTTAAATTAAAATGCTCTGGTACTGTTGGCCTTCCTTCCTTCCTTCTGCACACCCCACCACTGAAATCCAGTCCCCAGCAACTCCTCTGAAATTGAATTTGGCCATTAGGCTTGAAGTAATTCTCCAGCCTAAGTATAGATCACCACCTCCCTACAAGATGGACAAAACTGATGGTAAGTTGTTCATTTGATCTAAGAGGTGGTGTTCAACCTGATTTGATGGCTTGTTCACTCACTAAAGGGATTCATTGTATAACTTGAAGGTACTGTTAGATTTACACCTGTTATTACATGCCTTATTGGTGTTACCCATGCTGCTTCATATAAATTTTGGTATAAATGATAGCCCTTAATGACCCCTAGATGAACTCTAATAGCCTGTCCACCATTGCCAGCAAGGCATGAAGACATGTACAAACACCCCTGAGGGGCACCCACATCATCATATCTAGGGAGTCGCATAAAAGGATTATCATAAGACCAGGAAGAGCAAATGTTTGCCTTGCCTGAGGCTCTTACCCCCTCCCCAGGTCTGTTGTCTGAGCAGCTTAAGGCCACTAAGACAATCAGACAGGGACATCCAGGTGAAAAGCAAGTAATTAAACACCTTTGTTCTCACCATCAAGCACCTTTGCCAGAAGCAAGATTTTGCCTATAAATACTCCCAGATTTGCCTGTTCACTGGGCCAGTCTGGATTTCAGGGTGAAGCTATGTCCCTTTGAATCCTGGCTCCTGGCCAGTCATTCCATGGCTGAGCCTCATGCCATCCTCATCATATTCCATTTGGATTCCTGGAGGGAGTCTACATTCTGGTACGTATCACCCCAGTGATGCCTAAAATCCTATTCCATGCTAACCTATGCTTTTCCTGAGCCTTGTATGTGTGTGTGTATGCTAGTGAATCATATGTGTTTTCCCCCATTATAAATAAATTGGTTATTAATTCTAGAAGACTGTCTCAGCTCCATTTATTGGAATCCCCTGGTCTACTCCGTATACACAACAGGAGACGATTCTGCAAGGGCAGTCGTAGCAGGCCCTCCTCTTGCAATATTTGAGCTAATAACAACAATAATAAAATTCCCCTAAACGGACCCTTGGCTACAATTGGCACTGATGGCAATGACATGAAATGTTTTCTATCTACTGCTGGTTTGTGAGCTACAATATCTCTTGGAAGGAGGTCCCACTGCCTCTGTTATCCATGCACCTTGGATTGGATAACTGTAATGTATTCAACATAGGACTGGCCATTAAAACTACTTGGAAGCTTTTGTTGGCTTAAAATACAGCTGATGGTCGGTTGATCTGGACCAGCCTGTCAAAAAACATCACATAAAGATATATGGGTTAAACCAAGAGTGGGAATCATGCAGCCCTCCAGATGTTTCAGCTCCAATCAGCCCTTGCCAGCATAGCAAATGATGAGAAATGCTGGGAGTTGTGGTTCAACAATCTCTGGAGGTCTGTGTGATTCCCACAACCATGGCTGAACCATCAAAACTATGTAATGCTTTGGGTCTGGTATGTAAATAATGCCTATTTCTACATGAACAAGTCAAGCATAGTGATAGTTTTCAAATGCATCTTTCAGGATGCCTTTCCCATCTTCTGAAGACAGCATCCAAAGAAAGGGCATTTAAATGTTGGAGCCAGCTTGAAGAAGTCACTTCATGCCATTCTTTGCCCTAAGACTGCTGCTGTTATTATTTGAAGTTATTCTTGAATAGACTTTCTTTTGTTTTAAGTTAAAGCACTGTCTCTGTATTTTTTATGAGAACTTTTACTTAGCTAAATGGATGAATAAATTAGTAAACAGTCTCAAGTTTCCATACATATTATATTTAGAAATTTGTTTGGAAGCATTTGTTTACCTTTAATTTTCATGCCACCTCCTTCCTTTTCCTCCTGCTTCTGTTCCTTCTTCCCTGCTACTGTCTGGGGATTCTGGGAGTTAAAATCCAAAAAAGTAACATTCCCAAGTGGTGCTATATTGTTGTTGTTGCTTTTCAGTTCAGTTTTACTGTTATAATTCTTAGCTGTAGAAGCATTCAGTGCAGCAAAAGGCTTTGCCCCCACAACTACCATTCACTTATTGAAAACTTAAATGCATTTCTTTAGGTGACAAACATGAAATTTAGCTAAAGCCAGAACAAACTCACAATGTTTTATGAGTCATGTAAGGGTTACTGACAGCCAAAGAAAACAGCAGCAGCCATAACAATTGCTTTTAGAAATCTGGGCCCATGTTCTTAACTCTTCAAGTTATTTTTCCTCTCTCACAAACTGTGACAGTTGAGAACTCAGCAAACAGAGAGAAAGATCCCTGGTCTGATTATTACCACAGAAACGTGGGCAAGAGTTATGTCCACAATGGGAAGCACACTGGGGTGAGAGCAAAGGAGTACAAGAATAAACAAAGAGCCAGACTTTGAAAAGGCTACAGCTTTATTAACTATGGTTTCATAAAAGCAATGATATGCAGAGGACTAGAAGAGTCCCATTTGTCTCTTACTGGGGGAAAATGGGGAAGTGGAATGACTTAAGACAGTTGTCACACCAAGGGCTTTTGCCTGCATTACAGTGATATAACAGAGCCAGGGTTTTCAGGGTTCGAGTACACAGACTTTTTGGATTAACAGTAGGGAAGATGACAGCTTCTGACACCACCCGTCCAAAAGCACATATCTACACAGCAGCTGTAGTTGATGGAAGATAGATTATCTCAGCAACACTATGTTGTTGGGAGCCATCCCTGTTCAAAATATGTTGGTAGTGGCTTTCCCTTGAATCAGCAATTATTCCCTATTTGGTTTACAAGAGTGCTATAGGTGGAGATTAAAAATTCCTAGACCTTGTTTGATAGATATCCCAGATTTTGGATTTTCCTTCATTGCAGGGTTGATGGTGCTTTTGAGTATGATGATGTTGACCTATACTTCAAAGTTTACCATTATACAATTGCTGCACTGTCAAAGAGTGAAAGAGGAGCGGAGAATCTAACTTAGTACCCCCTCTCCCCATACTCTTCAGCACTGATACCAAATAAAAATCTTTAGTTTTCCTGGATGTGCTAATTAAAATAGTTCTTTTCCTGTGTAATATTATCTTCTACAAATCCTGACTATCCCAGCCAATTCAATGTATTGAGAAAGAGAAAAAAAGAGAGAGAGAGAGAGAGAAGGGGGGGGGGTCTTTGCTGCAATTGCTTTCACTATAGCTGCAGCCAAGGCTGGTACAGGACCTTTTTGTGCTGCCTGAGACAGAGCAGGAAGTGGAGTTTAGGTGCATAGCACTTTGCATCTTCTGGACGCACCAGATTCCATCTGATATTGGAAGCTAAGGAAAATGATGACTGCTTAATGCTTGAAAGATGGATAGCATGTCCTTCCAACATTTCACAGATGAAAACTGAGACACATGTGGTCAAGATGGTAAAGGTTATTAACGAGGATGAACATATAAGCTGGGAGAGGCTGCAGCAGTTTGCTTTTGCCCAAACCTACAGGGAATCACAGAATCGTAGAATTGTAGAGTTGGAAGACACTTCAAGGGACATCAGTGGAACCATCTGCCAACTAGGAACACACAATCAAAGCACCCCACACAGATGACCATCCAGCCTCTATTTAAAAACTTCCAAAGGAGACTCTACTGTCAAACAGCTCTTATTGTCAGGATATTCTTTCTAATGTTTAGATGGAAAGGCAAGATTACACTTCTCCTCCTTCCCTTCCCTGAATTAACTGAGTGCAAACTACTTTTGCGCTTTGTACTCGGTTTGCAGCAATTGAAGTAAACTGAGGACAAAAGAGAAAGGGATGAGGAGGAGAGAGAAACTTGGATATTTTTTTAAAAATCTGAAAAAGCTGGATGACAGAGGATTAATCAAGCTTGTTCCTGTCAAACTGGGAAAGCTGGAGGGAGGACTGCCATGAAATACTATAGCTATATTTAAGTGGAAGTCATTGACAAAGCACCTCTTGAGCATTCCTTGCCTAAGAAAATTCTGTGAAATTTATGGGGCTTCCAAAAGTCAAGAGGTGTCTTGATGTTACATGTATCCCCCACCCCAGGCCACCAAAATTCTCTAACACCTGAGAAGAAAATCCCACAAGTAATTCTCTTTGCCTTCCCCAAACACTCCCTCGCAAACACACACACAAATCATTCAAATAACTATTATGTGCTTCTCTTTGATGACAGCTAAAATCTCCGCCTGAGGTGGCCATCTCACTCACCCTAATGGTAGGGCTGACTATAGAATGCTGTGAAGTTGGAGGGAGAACTTTATCACATGTCCCCATTCTCGGTGCAATGGTATTAATGAATGGAAGCAGATACATACTGGCTTGGAAACACTCCCTACTGCGCATGCCTTCATTAGTGCATCCAGGTTGTTGATGGGCACACTTTATTCTGTTTTTCTTCTTAACCTACCTCCTTGACCTACTCAGTGTGCCTTTTATTTTAGTGTGTACTTTTAGTGTGTTTTTAATGCAATTCTGGAGTTGTGCTAATGTGTTTACAAAAAAAAGTAAAGCAAAAAACCCCTAACTGTTTTGAAACAGCGAAGGGAAGGGGGGTGAGGGAGAGGAAGAGACACTGACACCATATGTCTGTACAATCCTGGAACTGTTGTGGGATTACCTTTCCACACCTGTGGACTAACTCTATACCAGCATGTTTGGGGGGGGAGGATATATATATATATATATATATATATATATATATATATATATATATAAAATCTTTATTCAAAAACAAAAAATTACCAGCATAAAACTATCAATACAAATGCAAATACAAATGACAGCCACATTTAGTGATTGGGAGCTTATTGATGGGCTTACCATGATTGGAGGACAAGGCAGCAATGAAAGAGAGATGGTGTCATGTGATAGGAATTGTCAAAAGCACTATTATTGAACTTTTATGGTGATTTAAAAGCTGTGTGTGATAAAGTCTGGAGAGCAGATTTTCTTTTCCAGTTACAAGTAGAGCTGGGAAAGAACATAAGGAGCAAGTGGGGGATAGAGATGACCCAATGGTAAAACTACCCCATGTGAGAAGTATGCCAAATTCTTTTTTCCCCCTGAGCTAAGCCATTGCAACAAGTTTGGTAACATCACTAAACTAAATGTTGACTGTGGGAGACAGGACACAGAAATAGAAGAGTCAAAAGGACAAGGGAGTCATCAGACAGAAGGAAAGAGCAGTTACATTTGGAAAGGGCCTTCTTGAGAGCCTTGATTCATGATGACGGTCTGTGACAATGTTTGAAACCTCTGACTTAGAGCAATGGTACAACAAGCATGTTGAAGTATTCGGCATTCACTCGTCCATTAGTCACAATCAAAACCAAGGCTAAGTGGATACCTTTAGGGAAAAAATGCTTCCATGGATAGAGAGCAAGTTGACATTACATGAGTCATGTCAAAATTGGAGGAAAATAAAACATGGTGAGAAGGCTGAATTATGATAGCTCTTAAAGGCTTTAGTATATGAAACTATATTTATTATGTTGTGATTACCCTGAATAGGAAGAACACAAATAAATCCTTTGTAATTTTCCTGTATGATGAATGTGAAAGATCAAGAAACCTCCCCGATCTATCCTTCTTAATATGTCTATGTTTATGTATGTGTGTACACACACCAACAGTAAACAAGAATATCAATTGCTACAATTTAGCAAACATTTTTGGTTTCTCTCTCTCTCTCTTTTTTTAAAAAACCACCAATAACAAAAGATAAAAGGCAATTGCATGATGGTTATACAGTATGTCCAAGTAAATGTACAGCTAACCCTTTCTATTTACATGGTGCATGTTTTCTACATTTTCAGATGGCTACCTTGTAGTCTAACAGAACAGGAAATACGCGTAGTATTCATCTGTGACAGAGTTGAGCAACTTGACATGTTTGAGCACTACTTTTATGCCCTAAGGACTTTTGAGGGGGCACATGGACTGCTACAAAGGGCAAAAACAAGAAAAAAGGGAAATGTCAAGGAGGCGACTTCTGATTTTTAGACACCCTCTTCCTTTCTATGTATAAAAGCCAACTGGGGTGCTTTTTATATCTCATCATCCATTATACCTGGGCTCATTCATGGTACAAAATTATAGCACTTTTATTCCACCTAAACACATAGTTCCACCCTGTGGAATCCTGGCTCACTGAAAGATTGGCTGAGAATTCTAAATGCTCTTCCTTGTACTGCTAATCCTAGGTTTCAATAGGATGGAACCATGGCAATTTAGTGGAATCATAGTGCTATAAATCTACAGTATGAATGGGCCCCTGGATAACTGTGGAAATCCTTGGACATGCAAAAATGGATTTCCTAAAATATTAAATAGTGCAGGGGTTCCTTGCATTTTATTTGAAAGGTAAATCGCTGCTTCTGGAGGTTTCATGGAAAGGCACTTTTTTTCTTGGCCAAAAATAGTGTGGTCCTAGGGACTCATAGGAGTTAAAAGCCTAAAAATAGGTTGGTGTGTGTGTGTTCGCACAGAGCTGGATTTTGCTCACCTTTAATCTATGGGTAGGTGACATTCTTTGCCACATGATTCCCATTATGAAGACTGTTTCTCTTTTAATTCTTTAGCCCTTTTCAGGCATTCTAAAAATATAATTAAATAAATGCATAAGAGGGAAGAAGCTACAAGACCCTCTCCTATCTGTCTTCATGCTCACCACCTTCCACATGTGGAAGGTTGTTTTCTGAATGGGAGAGGCTGGTATGTACATAGAAGATCTTTCTGCAATAATAAGTGGTAGATACACAGAGCTGGTGATTTTTTCTTCCCAATCCCCATCAGCTAGGGTTGATAGGATCTGCCAGTAGCAATACAGGACAGCCCTCTCTGTTGCTAAGCCACCTCAAGAGTGGCCAGTAAAAAAGAGGGAGGCCCATCTATAAAGCCCAAGTCTGGCAAGAGGATGACCCTTGAAAGGAGCACAGGCTCTCATGGGAACCCAGCACTCCCACAAGAACCAAAACCCTCACACATCATTGAACATTACTCCAAAAAGAGCCAGAGTGCCGCAGTGGTTTGAGTGTTGGACTAGGAATCAGGGTTCAAATCAATGTTTGGCCATGGAAACCCACTGTGTGACCTCTCAGCCTCAGAGGATGGCAGTAGTAAATGCCTGCTGAACAAATAATGCCAAGAAAACCCCATGATAGTTTCACCTTAAGATCACCATAGACCAAAAAAGATTTGAAGGCACTGTCCTGTTTTGGTCTCAGCAAATGATCTGATCCTCAGAAAAGGAATGCAGGAAAATACAGAGCTGAGACAAAGACAGAGATAAGAGTAGGTCACCAACAAGGAAGTTGAAGCAGCAAAGTCATTTCAGTCCAAGTCATACACAATCGAGCAATAAATCCAGGGAACAGTCTAAAGGGAGATTCCAAGAGTGTAGTCAACAAACAGAGCAAGGGTTACAGCATGAACAGGAACACGAGACCCAAATGTAGTTTCCTATGAAGGAGGTCAGTTGTCAGCAACAAATTCCTGAGAGAGATGCTGGGCTATTTATGGTATGGCAGCTTTTCACAGATGCTGTTTGATTGCTGAGCATTTTATATACAAATGCTCAGAGCCTCTCTGCATCTCCTTCTCTCAATGACAGTTGGTTAGGCCCAATAATACCAGGTCTGTCTGCAGGGAAGTCATTAGGGGATGCATGGAGGGAGGACACACCAGGTGACACTCTAAGAAGGGTTGATACTACTGCTCCCCAAACATCTGTCTTTGGGCAGAAATGGACTGTGTTGTTCACCTGCATGTCTTTGAAACACTGAAGAGATGATGTGAGTGGTCAGGCTCAGTGAGAAGAGAAAGGAGAGGCCCTGGTTGTTGTTGTTGTTTTAAATTAAAATTAAAATTTTATCATTTTTATTTTTTTTTAAAAAAACATTTCTTACCAAATTTTTACTTCAGCCACATGAAATTGTATACTTCTGTTCGACTGTGTAAACACTTTTATTCTTAACTGTTTATTTGTACATCTTTCAGTATATATTGTTTATTTTTAGATTTGTATACTTTGTAAAGCTGTGCATGTTAAGGCTATTCATACGTATATATATTGTATTGTGGTTATTGCACAGCCTTTTTTGAAAGCTCACGCCGAACGGGTCTCGAAGAGAAAAGACAACGCAGAAAGAACCACAACCTGGAAACATCACCCAAGGACACTTTCTGCTGTGCTTTCTGCAACCGGACTTTTTTATCTCAGATTGGCCTTTTTAGTCATCAACACGCTAGTAGAAAGCACGGGATCAGTCCTTCCTGAATCTTCATTCGCGAAGAAAAGCCAGAGAGAGAGAGAGAGAGAGAGGGATTGCACTTAGTGCACTATATTAACATTTTATATATGTGTATGTGGCATTGCTTGTATTACTATGTTTTGGGTATTTTGAAATGGCCCACGGGCTATTCAATAAACTTGTTTGTTTGTTTGTTTGTTAAGTACATGGAAATACATTTTGGCTGTGCATACAATATTCCAATTTAAAAATATACTTTTAATTTTGCTAGTTGTTTATGTCTCAACTATTGCCATTACATTCAGTGACATATGGGAATTATGATTTACAAGTAACATTAGTACGAAAAAAATATTTGAAAGGATTCTATACAATTTGGTTTGGGGGTGGTCATGGGGGGGGGGGGGACACCATGAGTTACTATACTGGGTGACACCAACCCTAGTGACTCCACCGTCCATCTGTGTCTAAGTCAGGCTGTGGATGCTGGGGGTTCTCATCATCTGTTTCTGGCACTTACAAGTCTCCCTGTCTCCCTGTCTCTCCATCGGAGTATTTACTGCCAGTATCAGAGTCTGCACTGAGGTCTTGGAGGCAGGTCATGACAGGCACACAACTACAACAATAGAAGTGGGCTTTATCTAGGGGTTTATCTTCATTGGCCAGAATACTCTGTCCCTGGAGTATTCTGGCCCCAAATTCACCCCATTATCTGTGCCCTCTCTGCTATGATGGCAGCACCTGCCTTCCCACATGATCCCTATTCGTTACTTGATGCTGTCACAAGGCACCCAGCTATGTTATTGATGCTGGGTGCCTTATTCTGATCTCAGAACAGCTCACAACCACAGTGGTGGCACCAGGCAACTTGCAGGGACTTCTAGGGAAGGTAGCTACCCATCATCAGTGGCATCACTAGGGGCTGCAGCCCACACTGAGTGACACCTGCTCAGGCCCTCCAGCCTTTGCAGAGGTGTCCCAGTCTACTCATGAGGAGGCCAGGATGCTGCAGTGCAGAAGGGCTGAGTATGCCTTTTGTCCACACATCCCCAACAGCCCAACCATCCCAGCAGCCACCCTGGGGGCCCGTGCACCAGATGACACCAGCGGTGGAGATGCCACTGTCCATCGACACTGTAGAAAGAGCCAAAACCCCAGAGTAAAAAGTAAGCTTTTATATTCAGATTAAGGGGAGGAAATACTGAATCATGTGCAGATATCAGGAAGACAGTCCATGAGTGATTTGAGTTTTCAGGTCTTGTGTTAGGATGCAGCAAACCAGGGGGAATTTGAAGTAAATAACCCACATAGATAAGGCCTAGGTTTATCTCACATGCTATTTACTTCAGTTGCCTAGGATTGTAGAGCTGAGAGCAGGAAGAGTATGTACTAACCATGTTAACAACAGACTGATCCTCACAACATTTGGTAAACAATTTCAAGCCAATCTGCTGTGTACCAAATGCTGATCTGGGATGGGGTAATGATGATCTTGAACCCTAATTGTGGGATGAAATGTTGGTAGGAAGTTTGTGCTTGCTTTCCATAGTAATACCATTATATAAATCTTTTACATTTGTGAACTAAGGCACATTACAGACCCCCCAAGAAGGGTGCTCTGCCGCTGCCACCGGTTGCTACGTCTGGGAACCGCAGTGGCCAAACTGCACGGTTCCCGGGCACAACAAGAAAGAAGCGTCGAAATAGCGCTTCTTTCTGGGCCCCGGAAGTGGGGCTGCAAAGCGCTAGTCACGCACTCGCGGCATCACTTCAGCCGCGCAACATCCGGACGCTATGCGTCCATGACATCAAAATGGCGGCCCCTGTGTGGACGGGCGCTGCCAGTTTGTACGGACTCGGTCCGTATTAGGGTTGAGAGGCGTCCGGAAGGGACGCCCCTTCTCAACCCTAACACACCCCTTCTCAACCCTAACATGCCCCTTTGGCGCGTCTGTAATGTGCCATTGATTTATAATTAAAAGCAAGTCTGAGATTAAATCCTAGAAATCCTAAATTTGCTTTAATGGCAGTCTAAACAGCAGAAACTGTTTTTCAAAGGCGTTTTACAGACTGCCCAAAGAGGCAGCCTGTATCCGGCCCTTTCCCCGCCGGATTGGGGCCTCAGCTGCCACAGTGGCAGCCTCTGACGCCCTGATCTGCCGCTTTCCAGGCCGCAGGGAAGCGGAAAAAGGCCGATTCCCCGCGGCCTGGAAAGGGGTGTCCTTGGGGCTTCATGCCCCAAGGACACCTGACAGTGGCGGGGACACTGAGAAAGGGGCCGCTCTGCCCTTTTCTCATTTGCATTGCTGGCACAGCCATGTAGAGGCTGCACCCGCAATGCAAATCCTGGAAGGAGCTCCGAAATGGAGCTCCTTCCGGTGCCACGGAAAGAGTGCCCCAAGCACCCTCACGCGACAAGCCCTAAGCACCCTCACATTTGGAGGCGGTGCGGTGGTGACGTCCCCATGACAGCACCCATGTGTATAGGGCGTTGCCATTTTGTATGTCCCCAGGACATACTAGGGTTAGGGCATCCGGAATGGACGCCCTTTCCTAACCTTAGTACGTCCTGGGGACGTACTTTACGCCTGTCTGTAACAGGCCAAAGAGAAGGATGACCCACTTCCCTGTTCCCTGGATGGGTTCTCTCTTCTCTCTTCTTTAAAGTGTTTCATATACCCAATTAATGAACTGTCCCATAATATGCAATGGGGTGTAAACGCAATGTTTCTTTTTTGGAATTTATATATTTTAAAAATATTTTCAAGCTCTTGATGCTTGAATCTGTGGATAAAGAAATCTGTGGATATGGAGGGCTGACTGTACATACATTCATACATACAATGAACAGTTTTCTAACAGCCAGCATTGCAAGCTTTAGTAGATGAACAATTTTCCCTGTGGCATACAGCAGTTTGTAATGACAATAATGATGAATAAAACTGCAGAAACAGCATAGCTTTGGACAGTGTTTTAAGCTTTACTGTCATTCATAGCTGGCTAATATGGTAATTGTATATTGTCCTTAGTATTCTGTCCCCCAGATTAATCTATAAATCTTAGGAGATATCACGATCACCCTTAAAAATGTTTATCATAGTCCATTATGTATCATGGAATTTAGCTAAATTTCTAGAAACATGAATGAACTGTGAAAAAGTAAATTGGTTTGCATTAGGTTTCGTGTTTTTACAAATTATTTACATTCTTCACAAAACAGGGTTTAGCATCGGGCCAGCCCAAGACATTTCATCTCCAGAAGGAAAGAAGGTGGCTCTGCAGTTCCATGTACAAAAGCCAAACAGGCTGGCACTTGATTCTTACAGTGGCAAGTTTGAAAGTGCAAGTTTGTTTAGGAGGCACAAGGCAGATCACTGGCATTATATAGCTCTTTCATCTATCATGCTGCTGATGTCTGGCTTCTGTTCCTGAGATGACAATGTCACTGTGCCTAATGATAGGATCTTGCTCAGAGAGTCAAAATGTCCAGATTTCATGGGCATGAAGATGTGGAGTTCTTGTTCCCAGACTATGAGCATGGCCCTGAAAGCAGTTATTTCAAATTTCTGCTCTAGGAAAGGTCCAATATATGCTATCCAATGTTTCACAGATGCAAACTGGGATATATGTATCCAAGCAAAAACAGAGTGTAGTCAAGATGACAAAAGCTATTAATAAGGAAGAACACACAAGCTTAGAGATGCTGCAGCAGTTTGATTTTGCCTAGGTCTACTGAGAAGGAGAAGATCCTGTTTCTCGTCCCTCCCTCCCCCCTGCTGAATTAACTGCTTCTGCACTTTGAAATTTATTTGCAGTGACTGAAGTCAACTGAGTACAAAGAGGGGAAGTGGGAGGAGGAGTGAGAAAAAGTAGCTGAAAAAAGTAGGACAAAAGAGGATTAACTGGGACTGTCCCTGCCAAATCAGGACATGCCAGTATTGTATGCATGTTGTCAGGCTTGCCTTATGCATTTTAATGTTGGGAAATGTGTGTTGGATAAGCTTTGTCACTGCAGATAGAAAACATTGCCCAACAGTTCTCATGATCCCACATTAGCATCTCAGACTCAGACTGAAGGAGACCAATCAAACCAGAATGCCTTGTAATGAAAACTATAGAAAAGCTAGATCCAGACATAGGCCTTAACAGTGTGCCTGAGCCAGGGCCCACCACCAGCCAAGATAGCCCTGGCTAAGGTTCCCAATGGCAAGCCCTTGAAAAAGATAAAAGTTGTAGGCATTACAAAAGAGCAGGGAAATGCTGATGCTGATGATGTTGATGCTTATGTATACTCCCACCATTTCCCCAAAATTGGGACTTAAGGCAGGTGTTAATTATAAACTTGGTGGTACAGGTTGAGTCTCCCTTATCCAAAATGCTTGGGACCAAACACGTGTTGGATTTTGGAATATCAGAATATGCATATATGTACATAATGAGATATCTTGGACAGTGGACTCAAGTCTAAACACAAGATTAATTTCTGTCTCATGTGTACCTTATTCTCACATAGCCTGAAGGTAATTTTATACAATATTTTTAATAATTTGGGGTGTGAAACAACATTTGTGTACAGTGAACTATCAGAAAGCAAAGGTGTCACTATCTCAGCCACCCATGAAAAAAGTTTAGGCTTTTGGAATATTTTTGATTTTGGAATTGCAGATAAGGAAGACTCAACCAGTACTCCATTTTAACTATATTGAATAACAACTGCTTCTGGATGTTCTCCTGCCTTATACTGTAGTATTAAGAATGATGTGTCCTTGACATGGTTGTGTTGAAGGGTGACATTTGTACTCTGTCTCAGGCAGTACTATGTCTTGTGTCAGCTTCTCCAAATAACCTACTGTTTCCACACTCATGGGTGTGCCCCATTATTGCTTCATCCCTACAGACAATAAACAGTAAGGAACTAATGGAAAGGAGAAGGATGGCTAGGCTCCAGACCAGCAGACTCATTCTTTGAGATCACCACTTTCCAGGAAAGAAAGAGGTGCTAATGGGAAGCCATCCTTTTCCTTTCAGTGAGTGAAAGATAAAAAGCCTCTGGACTTGTTGCATCAGGTTGCTCAGGATGTACTGTATTTATCTTTGTTGTTATTATGTGAATTCAAGGTGACTTTGACTTATGGCAACTCTATCATAATGTTTTCTAGCCAAGATTTATTCAGAGCTTTGCTATTGACTTTCTCTTAGTTTGAGAGTGTGTCACCTGCCCATGTTTGCTCAGTGGGTTTCCCTGGATGAACAGGCATTCAGACCAAGTCATCTGGAGTTCTAGTCCAACATTCAAAGCACTATACAATGCTGGCTGTCATGTATCTGTATACTACACAATGATATCGGTAAGATACCACATTACTTGTCATGGCTCTGTCCTAAGGAAACTTGACATCAAAACCTGTAACATTTCCATTGAGTTCCGGAAATGTTCCATGGAAGAACTATCTGGGAATGGGACTCACTGCATTGGAGAAGTAATAACGGGATGATAACATAACAGGAACACATTTTATCACACAATACCCCCTCTGAATGGGTACTTTTGCCGAGTACATTCTCATATCACGTTGCTGTAGCGCATGCATATTTTGTTTGGCAGGGTGCAATACTGTGATGTCATCACTCTATCATCTTTTCACCTCAGACAACTTTGGTGTCCTGCTTGTGGGGGTTCAAGATGGCATCCAAGAAGTGTTTGTTGTTCTTTTGTACACTATGGTGTCCATAATAGAAAGGGAAAGGGAGCAAAGAAGGAGAAAGGCTCACATTTGCAGATACCTAGTACATAATATGGAAAGAAGGGGTGCTTTGGCCAGAGCACCGTTGCTGGCAGCTTAAACTTACTACTTAGAATTTTCTGCTAGTGAGCTCAAGTGCACAGTCACCCACACTACAATTCTCAAGGTACCCTGCAAAGAAAATTTGAGGTGCAAATAGAAGTAACTTGTAAACTATAGTTTAGGGAAGTATAACAGCACTCTCTGGCAGGAATTTGTCATTACCTCATTAAACTACAAATCCCATGTTTTATTAACATGAAGCCATGACAGTTAAAGTTGTAAAAAACTGATACAGAATCATAGGGCTGTAGGGGCTGTTATGGGCCATTGGATCCAACCCCCTATTCATTGCAGGATCTCCAGCTGGTGTATCCCCAGCAGGGAGCCATCCAGACCCTCTTTGAAGACATTCAGAGAAAGAGATCCCACCACTTCTCTAGATAATTGGTTCCATGGCCAAACCACTCTTACCATCAAGAAATTTCTTCTAACGTGCAGTCAAAATCCACTCTTCTGTAACGTAAAACCATTAGACCTGGTCCTACCCCCTAGGGCAGCAGAGAACAGGCCTGCACCCTCCTCTTTGTTGTAGCTCTTGAGGTACTTAAAGCCTGCAGAGCCATTGCTTCAAGTCAGAGTTGACAATGTGGACTACATGGAAGCCAATGGTTTGAGGAAGTATAGGACAGCTTCCTATATTCCTATTACTTTGGCTAAGGGAACATGAGGAGGGAATCTCAAAGATCTCCAGATAGCACTAAGAAAGAATCCTGCCTGAGACCCGTGACCACCAACGATGCCAGTCCATGTTGACAGTATTGGGCAGGATGGACCTTAGTGGTCTGCATCAGTAGAAGGTTAATTCCCATGAACCCTTTTGAATAATCTATCCTGCTTCATAGGATGATTGTTTAAATGCAGTGGAGTCATGTTAATATGTAAAATAGACAGTTTCCAAGCCAAGGGAAGTTTGTGTGTGTGTGTGTGTGTGTGTGTGCGTGTGCGCACGCGTGCGCACCTTCACATCACATTTATTATTATTATTTATCATCTCTTGACTTATGGTGACCCCATAGAATTCATTGGGTTTTCTTGAGCAAGAAAAAAGTCAGAGGTGGTTTTGCCAGTTCCTTCCTCTGAAATATAGCTTACATGACGTGGTATTTCTTGACAGTCTCTCATTCAAGTACCAACCACAGCGGACCCTGCTTACTTTCCAAGGTCAGATGGGAGCTTTAGGGTAGTTAGGATCTAAGGGAAGTATAGTCCCATTATATCAGCCTCATCTGGATTAAGTTCTGGGCATCTCGTTTAAAGAATAGGGATAAATTGGAGCAGATTCAGAGAAGAGCAACAAGGATGATAAAAGGTATGGAGAACAAAAGATAATAAAAGCTTGAAGGAGCTGGGCTTGTTCAGCTTTGTGAAAAGTAGACTGCATTATTGCATTCTTTAAATATCTCAAGGGCTGTCACAGAGAGGAGGGAGCAGGCCTGTTCTCTACTGCCCCAGAGGGTAGGACCAGATCTAATGGTGTTAAGTTACAGAAGAGTACATTTCAAGTGAATGTTAGAAGGATAAGAGCCATTCAGCAGTGGAACCAATTACCTCAAGAAGTGGTAGGATCTCTTTCTCTGGACATCTTTAAAAAGAATCTGGACAGCTCCTTGCTGTCCATGGGGATGCTCTAGTTCCTGCATTGAGCAGGGGATTGGACTTGATCACCCATGAGGCCCCTTCCAACTCTATAGTTCCATGACTCTGATTGTTAAGATGAGGTGCCCAGAACTGAATGCAGTACTCCAGCTGAGGCCTGATCAGTACAGTGGGACTGTTACTTCCTGTGACATAAAAACTATGGTTCTTTTAATGCAGGCTGGACAGCCAGTGTGGCACAGTAGTTTGAGTGTTTGATTCTGGAGACCAGGGTTCAATTCCCCATTGAGCCATGAAACCCACCAGGTGACCTTGGGTATATCACATTCTCTCAGCCTTAGGGGAAGGAAATGACAAACCTCCTCTGAACAAATCTTGTCAAGTAAAACCCATGGTATTGGGTTATGACCTTAGGGTCACCAGAAGTCAAAAATGGCTTGAAGGCACACAACAACACCAATAAGATAGCATTTTCCTTTTATGCTGTAGCACAGCACTGCTGGCTCGTGGTCAGTTTATAACGTTTCATAAGGTTTTCTTGCCAAAACCTCTTCAGAAGAGGTTTGCTACTGCTCCAAGGTGAAAGATCTATAGCCCATTTGGGATGGGAGCTTCCAGCATTCCCCAGGGCTGAAGGGAATTGCAGCCCAATAACCTCTAGTGTAGAGGGATACAAGACTCTTGCCACTGTAATACATCTCTAATTAGAGCATTTTCAATTTTTTAAGCTCCACATTATCTACTCTAATCTCAAGTAGTTTGTTTTCTGGATCTCTACTCAAGGCTAGTGTCAAATATATCACAACAAGAGCTTTGAAAAGTTCCTTTTTGGACTACTACTCCTAGTATATGGGAACTATCATCCAAAAAGGAACTTTTCCAAGGGCCTCACAGCTAAAGATTGGAGTGGTTAATGTGAACCATTTGCCCTTGCTCTGCAATATTTTAGCTGCTGCTCCTGCAGAACTAGAAATACTTCTGCAAGTTTGGATTTGCAATTGCTGACTTTCTTTGAATATAAATCAGTCAGCTGAATCAGGGAATAAATACAACATCCAGCAATATCTAATTCTAATAGTTTGCTGTCTGTTTGTATTCCAAACCTACAGGGTATGAGGTCTGTGATCAAATTCTACAAATCACAGCTGAATATCAGAATAGATGTCACTCATCACTATGAGTTCCTTTGTTAAATTTCTACTTTTAAGTACTTATTAAAACAATGCCTTGGCTTCCTGTGCTTGATATTAACAATACATGATTAATACAGATTAAATTAATGGAAAAGCAGTACAGCAATTGTGTTCAATGATGAATAAACCATAGGAGCTGATTAAGGGGGAAGAGTATGGTGTAAAAAATGTACAAATATTCTTTTGAATTCTTAAACAAATCTTCTTTCACTGTATTCATACCCATTTATTTGCCATGAATTATTCACTGACCTCTTGGGCAGATGGGCAGTAATTGGTTTTCCAGGTGCGAGTCTAGATTTTAGAAGCCCATTTGAATTTTACTGTGTAATGTTTGACTATTTATACAGTAGAAAGCACAAAACCCATCAATGTGGTTCTCAGGCAAAGGCCATGGGAAGTGATTGATACCATCTTGATTCATTTCAGCAGATAAAAATGCCTCCTTGAAAACTCACTGATTTTTTGACAGGGTGGTTACCTGGTATGGTATAGAGACTGTTGTGCTGAGTTGGGACTAGGTAGATCTGGATTCTGCGACCCACTCAAACAGAAAATTCATTGTGTAACTGTGGATCCATCAACTGTTTTTAGTCTACTTTACAGTGCTGAGGATTAGGGGAAGAATCATAGAATCATAGAGGAGACCGCAAGGGCCATCCAGTCCAACCCCCTTCCATGCAGGAACTCTCAATCAAAGCATCCCCAACAGATGGCCATCCAGGCTCTGTTTAAAGACCTCTAAGGAAGGAGATTCCACTACACTCCAAGGGAGTTTGTTCCACTGTCAAACAGCCCTTACTGTCAGGAAGTTCCTCCTAATGTTGAGGTGGAATCTCTTTTCCTGTAGCTTGCATCCATTGCTCCGGGTCCTAGTTTCTGGAGCAGCAGGAAACAAGTTAGCTCCCTCCTCAATGTGACATCCCTTCAAATATTTAAACAGGGCTATCATATCACCTCTTAACCTTCTCTTCTCCAGGCTAAATACCACCAGCTCCCTCAGTCATTCCTCATAGGGCATGGTTTCCAGACCCATCACCATTTTAGTCGCCCTCCTTTGTACACACTACAGTTTCTCAACATCCTTTT
>NC_056523.1:303972451-304018294 GCF_019175285.1 Sceloporus undulatus | reverse complement strand
CTTCCTGAGGAGGCTGAGGCCCCATACAGACTGCCAAAATAAAGCTGCTTTGGGTCACTTTGGAGGTATGCTGTTTAAATGTTGCATGCGTCCTAAGAGTCCAGAAGCTGCGCCAAAGCTGTGCTCCAGTTCTAAGGACTAGGTTGTGGCTTCGGCGCGGCTTCCAGACTCTTAGGGCACATGCAACATTTAAACAGCATACCTCCAAAGTGACCCGAAGCAGCTTTATTTTGGCCTGTCTGTATGGGGCCTGAGAAAGGTTACCACCATATTTGAGATAATGAATACACTCAAGAGTAGCACCTCATGTGAAAACCTCAGTGGGGGGATTGATAGATGGTTTAATAAAATAGAAGGCTAGTCAATCATTATCTGGGTCCCAGTGCATGTTAGATTTTAACACTCAGCAGCTGCACTGAGTAGAACTTGAAAACAAAGTTAAAAAGATGAAATTGTTCCATGAAAGGCAAAATTAAATTGTCTTTGCCCAGTTCCTGTTAGCACTCTATCCATAATAAGCTGGACTAGCTGCAGTTTATGAATTGTCTTCAGAGGTGGTCCATTCTGGGTTTGATTGCTGATTGCCAGCCAAAATTAAGCATTTTAACACCCCCCACCCCCCCGTGACATTGTTAAGTGTACATTTATATCTGAAATTAATAGGACTTAAAATAGCTTGTTTATATTAGCATTTGGCTAATCTTTAAGCACTCAAACGTTCCTTTAGACCTAGTGGCATTTTCTTCTGAATTAGTGTGGTATACGGTTTGGGGAGTTCGATTAGGACTCTGGAAACCATGGCCTGGATCCCCATGGCAATGGAAAACCACTGAGTGACCATGGGCAAGTCACATTCTCTTAGCCTCAGAGGGAGGCAAAAGCAAACCCCCTATGAACAAATATTGCAAAAAAATAAAAAATAAAAAAAAAATCCCATGATAGGTTCACTTTAGGGCCACCATAACTTCAAAATGTCTTGAAGGCATACAACATCCAACATGTTTTGGATCAAGCTGCCAGTTTTTTCCTGCTGCTATGATCTAATTTGGCTACTTTTGTGGAAAGTATCAAAGGCAGCCACCTTTCATTAACTGCTTTATGTTATTATTGAGTTATTGTCAAGTGCATCTACTTTCAGAACTTGTAAAACCCTTCTTTGGCTAGAAATGAGAAGAATGGTGCCCAGCTTTTAAAGTGGACACAAAGAGGCTGTAATGAACGATGGAAGTGTTATTCTCTTCATGTAAACAAAACTGCCAGGCACATCAAATAGTTCTGAAACAATAGAGGTTTCAATACCTAGTAAGCAAACAAATGTATTACTTGGTCATGAAGGGGGGGAGGATCTATTTTTTGGGTGGGGATTCAGAAACACCATAAAAATAAATTCTCAGACAATTCTTGAACCTTTTGAATCATCTGGAATTTTTCAAATTTTTCAAATTATACAACCATCTTTACTCTACAGCAGTACATCTTATACTTTTTAAAGGGCTTATGAAAGCTATGAACCCCGTCTACAAAAAAAATCATAATCATAGAATCGTAGAGTTGGAAGAGACCCCAGGGGCCATCCAGTCCAACCCCCTGCCATGCAGGAAATCCACAACAAAGCATCCCCAACAGATGGCCATCCAGCCTCTACTTAAAGACCTCCAAGGAAGGAGACTTCACTACACTCCAACTGTTCCAGTTTGTCAGGGACGGTACTGATAAATCTTCTGTCATCCCACTTTTTCTTTCTCCTCCCCCTACTTCTCTCTTTTGTCCTCATTTCAGTTGCTGCAGTCTGAGTTCTAAGTGCAAAAGTAACTTGCGCTCAGCTAAGACAGTGGGGAGAGAGGATGGGGGGGGGGTTGTTGCATTTTCCAGAAGATTTAGGCAAAGACAAAATTTTGCAGCATGTCTTTTCTTTCTAAGAACTTTTGCCATTTTGACCACACTCTGATGCTGCCTGGCCACATGTATCTGAGTTTTTATCTATGAAATGTTGAAGGGTATAAACCACACACAAACACATATGTACAAAATTGCATCCAGCTGGTGTGTGTACTAATTTCTCTCATCTTTCCTGACTAGCATTCTTTTTGTAGCAAATGAGACCTGGGGATCAGGAAGGTGTAGTTGGACTGTTCAGATACCATCCTGTTTATGAGGTGCCTTATCTCAAAGCCGGTAGGGTTCAAATGTGTGCATCTGAAGTTGGGCGTCCAGGACCGATTACAGATCCTGCTGCTGTATCTCCCATCCCACTGCTCAACAGTCTCTCTTTCTGAGCAAGCTGGGATAGTCTCAGGGCAGGAGTTGGAGCACCCTCAGCTTATAGGGCTGGATAACTCCAGCATCCACACTGAGATTACCATTCTCAGGGGTGACAGAGGACTTCATATTTACTATGACAGCTATGGAAAGGGAATCTGGTCCCATTTCTACTGCTGGAAACAATTTAGTGCTTGTTTTCTTTGAATCTTATCACACGAGAAATCCAGGTGGAAATGGAGCACTTCAATTCTCTTTTCATGGGGGATGATAATAAAGGAGCACCTTTTGTGTAGCTGGAAAAATCTGTTCAACAAAAGAAATACTTTTATTATTCTCTCCCACAGGAAGAGAACTGAAGCACTATGGCATCATGTGGAAAGCATGTGGAAAGCTGCTACTCTCCTGCTTCATTTCAGCGTTGTTTTCTCATGCAATAAGGATTGGTGCCGATTGGATGATAATGATCTAGGAATGGGAAAACTTTTTCTAGCTCCATTGTCATGGACAGATTACTACTTGGTGAGATTTAGACTTGCTAGAACTCAGAGCTGCTGCAGGGGTCAGTAACCAGTTAGGACTTAGAGCCTCTGAACAGGTGGGGGGTTGTCTCTGAAGGCTGATGAATAACATGAAGCTGATAAATAACAGCCATCAAGACACCAGATGGTATCCTGATGACTGTTAGGGATTTTCCTGTCACCTCAGCAGGCAATTCTGCTGAAATCTTGGTTGATTTCCAGAACAGGGAATTGAACAGGATGGTGGACATTACCTCTCCTGAACATCCCCTTTCATTTGTTGTTGTGTGCTTTCAAGTTGTTTACAACTTATGGTGACCCTAAGGTCAACCTATTGCAGGTTTTTCTTGGCAAAATTTGTTCAGAAAAGGTTTGCCTTTTCTTTTCTCTGAGGCAGAGTATTTGTCCATGGCCACCCAGTGGATTTACAGTATATGGCTGAGCAGGGATTTGAACCCTGGTCTCCAGTCATAGTCCAGTACTCAAAGCACTACATCATGCTGGCTCTTATCTCTTCACAGAGTGGTGCTAAAATCAGCCTCTTGGTTCTCTGGGGACTACTAGAGCAGTGTTGGCAGATAGCCCAGATCAAATCCAAATGAACATGGTGTACAGCCTATTTGAAGGCTTATGGTAGGTGCATTGCCAGTGATGGTATATAAAACAGCCTGATAGTTTCACGTGTGTGTGCTGATAGTGTACGGTGGAACTTACAGTAAAACTGGAAAATCCACTGTGTGTTTGTGTGTGTAATCTAGGATAGGTTGATCTGGGCGTGTCAAATGAGTGGAATTTAGGTATACACTTGTCCCTCCACATTTGCATCTTTGACTTTTGCGGATTTAATTATTCACAGATTTTATTAATATGTTCTCTCCAGGAATATCAAGCACAACTCTGTGGTCAACTTTAACCAAAGGTTGCACTGAAGGACCTAGAGATTCCTATGGAGAACACTCCACTAGGCATTTGTAGCTCCTCCAGCGCAATTCTATGGTCAATGTCTGGCAGATGTTGACCACAGAGTTTCACTGGAGGACCTAGAGATTTCTAGAGAGGTGTTCTCTCAGGTAAAACATAGTGTTTTTGTTATTTGCAGTTTTTCCACATTCATAGGGATCCTGATCCCAACCCCAGTGAATGTGGAGAAATGAGTGTATTGTTTCTGGAATCAAGGAGTATCATTGGGCAGGAGAGCTGCTGCCAAAGACACTTTTTAACAAGAAATGTTCCAGTCCTTAAAAAAAGAAGTCTCATTTAAATGTAAGATGTAATTTTACATGTAAAATTTGAACAATATTTTAAATGTAGAGCTTGGTAAAGTTTCTTTTGGGCTACAAATTCCAACATCTGGAGTTCCTGCAGATTCTAAAAGCTGTAGTCCAAACAACAACAACAACAACAACAACAAAACCTTTCCCCAGCTGTATTTAAACTTGTGTGGTTCCTTCTTCCTCCAGATGAGCCTCTTGCTCCCACAAAAATAATTTGGCAGGCAGTTCAGGTGTCACCATGTTCTATTTGTACCCGCCACCTCACCCATTCTCCAACTGCTTCTTTCCTATTTTCTCAAAGGAGGGCCTGTAGCTCAGTGACAGAATGCATTGTTTCTTTTGGAAAGTTCCAGGGTTGATTCATGGCCTCCCCAGGTGGAAATGGGGAAACTTCTGCCTGAAACAAACAGAATTTTTTCCCCAAATTTCTAGCTTTGTAGTAACTTAAGCTGCAATGGAAGATTCAGAAATGCAGCTTAAGGGGCCATTCAGACTACCTTTTACCCCAGTTCAGGAACCGGATTAAAAGCGGGAAGTTCATATTGGCCCCGGTACTTCTACACCCAAATTCGAGGTTTGCACACCAGTTCAGGGGCAAATGCCCCTTGGTGCAGGTCTTTTGAAAGCTGAATTTTACCTGTATCTTTTGAGAAAACCTGGGTCCAGCAAATATGAATTTGTCCCTGGTCATGATTGGGGCAGTTTCAGGGCAGGGATTAGGTCAGAGGGAGGGCAGAGGGTGGAACATGCCTCCCCTTCATCGGTGTGAAGAAGGAGGAGGAGGAGGAAGGAACAGAAGGAAGGGAGCCATGGAGGGCAGAATCAGGGTGAAGGAGGAGGAGGAGGAGGAAGGAGCAGGATGAAGGGTCAAGTTCAGGGGAGAGATTAGGTTAGAGGGAGGGCAGAGAGCAGAACATGGCTCCCCTCTCGCAGGCAGCTTTCTCTCTCTCTCTCTTTTATTTTTTTAGTTTTGGCAGACTATGCAAATAGTTCTATTGATACATTTTGATAGAATGTATCTGCTTGCGCTACATTTCCCTTTCATTTACTTGCTGCCGGCACGGCACCTCACTTTGCAAGAGACTTTTTTTAAAAAAAATTAGTATTATGCGAATGCTACAATGCAAATGTTACAAATGTTTCTCTTTCAATTTGACAAATTGATACATAATGCTTTTGCTACATATGTATATGCATATGTGAGGCATTCTGGGGTGGCAAAGCAAGAGGATGCAGAGATGGCATTTGGAGGTGAGGATAGATGGCATTTTGGGGTTGAAAACGGAGGCAGAGCAAGGAGATCCAAAGAGGAGGGAAGGACAGATTGCATTTTGGGGTGGTAATCAGAGGGAAAGCAAAGCAAGAGGATGCAGAGATGGCATTCTGGGATGAGGAATAATAATAATAATAATAATGCATGTATGTGAGGCAGGGCCAGCTCTAGGTATTTGTCCACCCTAGGCGAGAAATATTTTGGCACCCCATTACCCCTCATAATTATTTTCACCCCTTGATTTCCACTGTTTTGTTTGTGAAAGCTAAACATGACATACAGGGCAGCTGGCTGCCCCCTATCCCCTAAGATAATTTAATAATAAATAGAGTACTCACCTAAAGAACTAAAACTTCCTTTTTACTTAGTTTAAAACTTGTACGAATACTACACAGTATTAAACGTACTAGGCAAACGTACTAGGCAAACATTCAAAATCAAATCAGTTTGTCTGCTGTAAACAGTAAACTCAAGACAACTGGTGACTGGCATTCCGTGTTGTGGCACCAAGGGTAAGACGGGTGGGCAGCAAGAGGAGAGGGGGTTGTTGACCTTGAAGTTACATTCAAGGCACATGCTGAAGGCAAATGATGTACTATGTGACTGTATCATGGACACAGGGGGGCATACATTTATGTTTTGGCCATTGTACAAAGAAACCGTCATGCCATAGCTTGCCTTTACGTCGCTTGTTGTAATGACTTTTCACTTTAATATTGTTTAATTACACAAAAAATTATACAAAAAAGCCACAAAGGCACCCCTAAATTTTGCCACCCTAGGCAGCTGCCTAGTTCACCTGTATGGATGAGCCGGCCCTGATGTGAGACATTCTGGGGTCGCAAGGAGGGAAAGCAAAGCAAGAGGATGCAGAGATGGCATTCTGGGGTGAAAAATTATCCAAAGAAAAGGGGGAGGGCACAGTTAACAAGGGAACGCAAAAACAACAAATATGAGAATTCTAGCTGTGGATGATTTTCAGTGTCTCACTGTCTGCAATGCAAGAGAATTAGGGACCAAATGAAAATTTCATGGGTGTGTGCGCAGAATTGCTATTTGGAGGGGCAATGCACTCCCCATCAGCTACACCTCTGGCTGTCCTGCTCTTTTTCTGGCAGATGGGTGAGGCCAGACTGTTTTCCACCCACACACCCTGATGTTCATAGCATTCCTAAAAGAGAAGTAACATTTTAATAATAATAATAATAATAATAATAATAATAATAATAATAATATATTTGTGTTTCCCCACCTCTCCCAAAGGATCGAAGCGGGGTTACAGACTACTAAAATCAATAATACAATACAATGCAATACAATACACTATAAAAACCCAAAATGGTACATCTATACAAACATCAGTAAAATACAACAATCCAACAGCATCCAAAGTCCAGGGGTAAGACAGAATATCATTGTCGGCAGGCATATTCATCTCTTGAAATTCTCTGTGGTCCAAGGTAGCCCATGCCATAATAAACTGGTTAGCCCTTAAGGATGTCACAGGAGTCTCTGTGGTTTTCTTTGCAACATTGACAAAGCTGTCCTTCTGGAAACAGTTTCTCTCTCCTGGGCTGCTGTCTTGCCAAGATAGATTCCCCTCTCCCCCGCCCTTTTCTATTCAGGCTTCTCTTGCTAAATTTCACTTTTTCTGTGTTCTTACACTTCCAGGCATTGGAGGACTAGGAAATTAACTCTGAACACTTTTCCTGAGTTCTCGGCTGGGGTCAGAATAATCTGGGCTGCAGCCAAGCATGGAGAAAGCCAAGGGAGCTGTTCACACACGCCATTTTGCAGTAATAAAAATGTGTCTGTGAACATAAGAACTGCTTTGCTGAATAAGATCATGGTCCATCTAGTTTAAACATTTTGTTTCTAGCCATGGCTTGTTTGATGAATATAGAAAATCCCCAGCAGGGCATAATATTTAATAGCTTTCCTCTTGCCCCTAGAACATGATATCTAAAAGCATGCAACTTGGAGTTGCAATAACATATTATAGTATGGAATGCTCCTGTTCAGCACTCCAACCAGCCAGCCAGCCCCAAAATGGGTGGATTCCATTAACACACCTGTTTCCTGTGACCTCTGAATCAGAGGCCATACAAGTTTGGATCAGAATCTAAACTAAGTTGTGGATAAGGATCAATGAACTGAATTGGGATCCTGGTGAGATGGACACCTTTTGGTTGCTGAATAACTGGTGAATAACTTTATAGAATCACAGAATCATGGGATTGGAGGAGACCCCAAGGTCCATCCAGTCCAACCTCCTGCCATGCAGGAATACACAATCAAAGCAGTCTCAACAGATGGCCATCCAGCTTTTGTTTAAAAACCTCGAAAGAAAGAGACTCCATCTCTCTGTGAGGCAGCATATTCCACTGTTGAACAGCAGTTACCATCAAGAAGTTCTTACGTGGTACCTCTTTTCCTGTTGAATCCACTGCTCTGGAGCAGCAAAAAAATGAGCTTCCTCCATCCTTATGTCCATTTTGCTTAATGAGGTAGAAGGCATAGCAGCCTATGGTGGAAGGAGCCAGGAGTGACAGGCAGAACTGTCAGCAAAGTAGATATTCATACAGACTCCTGCATACAAAAACAGACGGACAGATCCAAGCATGCAAGTATTCACATGTACACTCATTCAGATGTAAGCAGGCAACTAAGGGAAAACATAACCTAAAGTGGGGCACATATATCCTGAAGGAAGAGCTTCCACTGAGTTGTTTCAGTGGTGGCTGGTGGCATAGTGAGTAATTTTGCACCTGTACTGGGGTAGCAAACCACTGTCTATATTTACATCCAAATGAACAGAACTGAACTTTTTGGTAAGCTGACATTCAGTAGTTCCGTTCTGGAATTTCCCTTTGAAGCTCCTTTGTTTCTGGATTGTCATGTTAAGAATGTCCCAGTTATGTTAGGTTAATTAACATTCACAGTATTAAATAATACCCAGTGGAGAAGAAACCATTGTCTCTGTTCAAGTGGAAACTGATAGAATCAAAATCTCATTCCTTTAAGTCATGCTCACCAGAGAAAAGCAAGCTAGAACAGAGGCAGAATGATACAGATAAGGGCTGCCCAAAATCAAAATAGCACTGAAAAGAATTTACCAAGAAGAGGATGGAAACTTGCAGAAACAGAGAGGCTGAGAGGGAGTTTGGCCAGGCACTTGGCTTATGTGAAGATGAACAGTCTAAACCAAAATGAAGAAACAAATGACTACATGATACTGATGACTGGAAATTTTCTTTAGGCAAAATATCTATCTCTGCTGAGAAGTCAAGAAGATAAAATGTGCCTGGTTGAAAATTTACATTCATGGCCCTGGCAAAACAGTGTAATTCTAATTCCCAATATAAATCCCATCCTTAAACACACTTTGTTTTTGCTCCGAAATGTTGCCTTTGCAATATTCTGGTCATTGCCTCTCTTTGGCCCCATTTAGACTCACCTATTTGTGCTGGATGGAACTGGGCAGAATCAGGTCCCCCCTCCCGAAACCCTCCGGAAGCAAGTGCCCACTAATAATTTACCTCAATCAGGGTAATTAAACCCTGAATGCCCTTTCAGATCTTGTGGAGAGTTCACGTTTGTGGAACCGGTTTAAAATGAAGGCTCCTTTGCTGTCAGTCAAATTCAGTGCTGCTTTCGTCAAAGGTGACGTTTCCTACAGCCATTGGGCAATCAGATGTGTGTTTCCCCCCTCCTTTTTTAAAAAAAACAAAAACAAAAACAAAACAGGCAGGAGTGTGCTCATATTTTGTCAAATTTTAAAACCTCCAGGTGTGTGTGTGTGTGTTGTGTATATTTGGGTCACTACAGATTATGGATCTTCCCCTGCCTCCGTTTTCAACCTCAAAATGCAATCTAATGCCATCTCTGCGTCCTTCCTCCTTGCTACCCCAGAATGCCTCATACACATATAATAATAATGATAATAATAATAATTAATTATTATTCCTCACCCCAAATGGCATGTCTGCATCCTTTGCTTTCCCTCAGCCACTCCAGAATTCCTCACATACAGTAGCAAAAGCATTCTGTATCAATTTGCCAAATGGAAAGAGAAACATTTGTAACATTTGCACTGTAGCATTCGCAGAAAAAAAGCATCTTGCAATGACGTGCTGGGAGCAAGGAAATGAAAGGGAAAGTAGCACAAACAGACACACATTCTATCTATATCTGTATCTACCTGTAGCAAAAAGCATGCACATACTCTGTCAAAAATAAAAAATAAAAAGAAAGAGAAAAAGCTGCCTGGTGCGAGAGGGAGACTCGTTCCGTTCTGTGCCCTCCCTCTGAACTAATTCCCTCCCCTGAACTTGACTCTCCATCCTGCTCCTTCCTTCTCCTCCTCCTGCTCCGTTATCCCGATTGCCCTTCATGGCCCCCTTCTTTCCCCTGGCTCCTTCATCCTCCTCCTCCTCCTCTGTCTCTTGGCACCTTTTGTCCAAGGCTCCTTCCTTCTCCTCCTGCTCTTGCTTTATTACCCCAATTCTCTTCCATGGCACCCTTTCTCCAGTTCTGCCCTCTGCCCTCCCTCTGACCTAAATCCCTCCCCTGAACTTGTCCCGATCATGTTTTTTGTGGGTTTTTTGGGTTATGTGGCCATGTTCTAGAAGATTTTCAAGATGCCAGCCACAGATGCTGGTGAAACGTCAAGAAGAAAATCTTCTAGAACATGGCCACATAGCCTGAAAAACCCACAAAAAACATGGATGCTGGCCATGAAAGCCTTCAACTTCACATTGCCCTGATCAAGATCGGGGCCAAGTTCATATTTGCTGGACCTGTTTCCCCCCCAAAAGATACAGTTTTTACTCCACTTTCAAAAGACCCGTGCTAAGGAGCATTTGCCCCTCAATATGTGTGCAAGCCTCAGATTCACTTATGGGAGATTCGGAGCAAATATGAACTTCCTGTGGTTAATCCGGGTTCTGATCTGGGGTAAAAGGTAGTCTGATTAAAAAATAATGGTGCCAAACCAAATAAGAAAAGCTTTACTTTTGAATCATTCTTTTTTAACCACCCTGTATTATATGCCAAAGCAGTTCAATTTTTTCTGTCCTGAATCTTCCATCATTCAGCATTAGTGATTCACCCTGAGTTTTAGAATTCCAATCGTTCAGAATATTATTATTATGAGAAAGAAGTTTTTTGTTATCCAGTTTCTCTGCATAACCATGCATAACTGCATGAACTTTTGTCACACCTTTCCTTAATTTGCTTTTTTCCTCCTAAACTAAATAGCCATGAGTAACTTCATCCCACCCCTCTATAGGGGACTCACTCCAATACTTTAACCATCTTGGAAAGTATCTATGCTAGTCACTTACAGCAATCTGATCCTGCTTTAACAGCCAGAGCTCTATCCTACAGAATCTCGAGATCTGTAGTTTAATGAGATACTTGGGATTCACTACTAAGAGCTCCCATGCTGAAGTCTAAGATCGTTCTATTTAAATATTTGAAAGGGTGCCATAATGAAAATGGAGCAAGTTTTGTTTTCTGCTGCTCCAGAGAACAGGGCCAGAGCAATTGGATTCAAACTACCTGTACAGGGAAAGCGGTTCCACCTCACCATTAAGAAAAACTTCCTGAGAATAAGAACTGTTTGACAGTAGAAGATGGTGCCTTGGAGTTTGATGGAATCTCCTTCTTTGGAGGTTTTTAAACAGAGGCTGGATGACCATCTGTTGGGGATATTGCGAGTTCAAGACCAGCAAAAGGGCCCAAGCTCGACTCAGGCTTGCATCCTTCTGAGGTCGCTAAAATGAGTACCCAGACTGTTGGGGGCTATTAGCTTACTTGCTAATTAGCTTACTTGCTGTTCACCACTATGATCTTTGGAATAGCGGTATATAAATAAAAAAAATAATAAAAATGTTTTGACTGAGTATTCCTGCATGGCAGGAGGTTAGAACTGACTGCTGTTGAGGTTCCTTCCAACTCTGATTCTATGATTCTATGAGCCTATATGCTTAAATACCTTGCCAAACTACAGATCTCAAGTCTGGAAACGTGCTAAAGCCATGGCAGCTAAAACAGTGTCAAAGTACTCTATTGTGTTGTATAGATATACTGTAGGTTGTTATTTTCAGCAATCAGATCTGTAACAGAGGACTGGAATCCTACCAGTTTGTTCCAATTAGTGTGGACTCATTAAAACAGTTCTTGAATGGTGAGTCAACATACAAGTAAATCCTATACAGTATGTTCAATGGTTTTGCTCTAGTTGAGATTAACAATAAAACTGGGATCATTTTTTTTTAATGTGCAGTGACCAGAATTGCAACACAGTATTCTGAAGTGTGGCCACACCATAGATCTGTATGGTAATATAATGATGGCAGTTTTACAGTCGGCCCTTCTTATACACGGATTTTTTATACACGGATTTAAGCATACACGGTTTGAAAATGTTCTAAAAAAGTATAAATTTACCTTGATGTTCCATTTTTTATTAGGGACACCATTTTGCTATGTCATTATACTTAGTGGGACTTGAGCATACATGGATTTTGTTATACACGGGGGATCTTGGAACCAAACCCCAGCGTATAACAAGGATCCACTGTATTTTAGATTCCTTTTCTAATTATAACCAGCTTGGAATTTGCCCTTTTTACAGCAGCTGCACACTAGGTTGACATTTTCATCAAGCTCTCCACCACAACCCCAAAATCTCTTACTTGGTCACCTATGACAAGTTCAGATTTTGATAGTGAATATCTGATGTTATAGGGGCAGGGAGTTTGGTCCTAGTAACCATTACATTTATTTTCACTGTACAGTTATTTGACACTGAATCTTAGTTGGCAATGCAGTGCCCATCCCAAGTTTGGAGAGATCATTTTGGAGTACTCCTGACCTATTTTTGTTCTCAACACTCTACAAAGTTTTGCGTTGTCAGCAAACCTGGCCACCTTCTACTTCCCCTTAAGTTTAGATCATAGAATCACAGTCTAATCCCCTGCCATGCAGGAATACACAATCAAAGCACTCCTGACAGATGGCTATCCAGCCTCTGTTTAAAAACCTCCAAAGAAAGAAACTCCACAACTCTCTGTTTGTGTTCCACTGTGAAAAAGGTCTTACTGTCAGGAAGTTCTTAATGTTGAGCTGGAATCTCTTTTTATGTAAAGACAAGGGGGGAAATAAGTATCTGAGAGACTCAACTGTTTTATATATTCACTGCAAAAACTGACCATTTATTTCTATACTTTTCTCCTTGATTTTAAAACAAATTCCAATCCATAAGGCAGTTCTTCCTATTCCAGGACACTGGGCACTGTGCAAAATTTAAATGCTAGTTTGCACATCTAGATACCCTGACAGATGTTATTCTGCCTGGGAACTGGGGGCTCTGCCTGTTGAAACAGATTCAGAGCTTGTGCAAATAAGGCAGTCATCATCATCATCATTATTATAGACAGTTCTCATGTATCCCTATCATTATTCCAAAGTCAGTGCTCCTCATTGGAGCCAGTTGGCATATAACAGCTGCTCATCATAAAGGACACCATACAGTAAGAAACAAAGTGATTTGCATACTGTACATGTGTGAACCAACTCTAGGAATGAGTGAAAGGGCCCTTTGGCAGTGATGTCACTGGAGCTGGCATCACTCGGTGTGGTAACTCATGCCATCAGCCCCACCCCCTGCACTGACCTCCTTCCATACCACACCATACAGAATATTTAGTCGTGGTTTTTGTACTAATATTACTAGTAAATTGCAATTCTCACATATCACCGAATGTAACGGTTATGTAATGTAAAGTTGTGACCTAAACAAGTAGCAACACTAAAATTATACCTTTAAATTACAATATCATAAGCACAACCTAAATGTATTTCCATTTACATAGAATTCAAAGACCTAGCCCTGTTAGTCTAGTAAATCAGTATGCAAAGGGATCTTGTAACACCTTTGAGACTGAGCTTTTGTTTTGAACATACTTCTTCAGATGTTTGGAGTGGTGAATCCAGAGACAGACTTATATAATTTGTTTCTGTGTGATAATGTTAATTCAAATTCAAAACCTTGAGGATGTGGAGATGAAGTGACAAGTTCAGTTTTAATTATGGTCGTTGGGGGACAAAGGTTGTTTCACAAACCCAAGGAGAGGAGATAACCATATAAATGAGTATTGGAATGCATTTCAGATGACTAATCAGGATAGTTACAATGGTAAATAAACAGAGAGGGGGATATGATGAACTGGTCAAGTCGACATTTCCAATTTATGGTGACCCATATGATTTTCTTGGCAAGATTCTTCAGAAGGGGGTTGCCATTGCCATCCTCTGAGACACTGACTTGCCCAAGGTCACCCATTGGGTTTCTGTGGCTGAGTGGGGATTCAAATCCTGCTCTGCAGAATCATAGTCCACTGCTCAAACCACTAAATCATGCTGGCTTTCAGGTTCACATTAGGGTTGCCACAAGTTGGAAATGACCCGAAGGCACACAACAGGAACTACTACTACAATCTCCATCATGCCACAGGATCATAACATGAATGCTACAAGGATTCTGTGAGTATAATAGGTGGCTCATGACCAGAGTCTCCCTCACTCCCTGCTAGGCATTGACCCAAAGAGAAGTGCACACCAAGGCCATGGAAAACCTATCTAGCTAACTAGTGAGCAAGAGTTTCCGAAGTCCATAGGCTACTTAACCTATGAGCTTGAAAAGGGAGAATAGAAGACTGATAGCATTGGATTTACATTAAAAACATCAGTTTAGGGCCTTAGATTATCATGTGTTCCAATACAGTTAAAAAAAACCCTCCAAACTGACAAATTTGTATATTTGGGAGGGGTAGTAATAAAAAGTGAGCCAGTGTGGAGTCATACAACAACAAAATAAGAAAATGGGGTCTTGTAACCTGTTTAGGAGCCTAAATACAGTGGGCTCCTGGTATCTGCTGAGGGTTGGTTCCAGTCCCCCCCCCCCCATGGATGCTTAAGTCCCATTATAGTATACAGTGGCATAGTAAAATGGTGTCTCTTATATAAAATGGTAAAAATAAAGGCTTGCTTTTTGGAATTTATATGAGGGCAGGAAAATGTCTACTTAACTATCTGTAAGCTGCTCTGAGAGCCTTTCTGGCAGAAGAGTGGGATATAAATACAGTAAGAAGTAAGTACATTTATTTGACAGGGTGACTAGGCCTCCTCCTTTTTACAGGGCCTGTCCCACATTTCAGCCCTTCCCTCCAGGAGGGGTTCCCCAGATGCCCTTCATGTTGAACATGGATTGACATTTAGAGGAAGATTTTTTATTTTAGCTCCTATTTCTAGTTCTTCTTCTGAAGGCTGGATTGAGATATTAAGAGACTCTGACAGGTCGACTAGGCCTCCTCCTTTTTCCAGGGCATGTCCCAGGAATTCCGCAAATGCCCTCCATATTGAGCATGGATTGGCATTTATTCATTGATCCATTGGAGAGGTGGGAAATAAATTATTATTATTATTGTTAGGATTGTTTAACTCCTATTTCTAGTCCTTCTTCTGAAGGACTGGTATGAGATGTGAAGAGACCCTGACAGAAGGACCAGGCCTCCTCCTTTTTCCAGCCTTTCTCTCCAGGAGGGATTCCCCAAATGCCCTCCTTATGGAGCATGGACTGATACATTTATATGGGGATTGTTTAGTTCTAGTCCTTCTTCTGAAGGCTGGATTGAGATATTAAGAGAGCCTGACAGGCCGACTAGGCCTCCTCCTTTCCCCAAGCCGACATTTCATCTCTTTCTGTGCAGGAGGGCTTCTCCCAATGCCCTCCATGTGGAGGCACTGAGAGGAAGGCTTTTAGGTTCTTTTATTTCCGGCGCTTTTTCTTGGCCCAGGACTAGGAAGCCTGCCCTCCCTATTTCTCGGGAAGCCAGGCTGGCTCTGCTGGGCGGTTGGTTGGCTGTGCTTGAGGGGGGGGGGAAGGAGGAAGATGGTGCTCTGAGGGCCCTGAGGCGGCCCTGGGCCTGAGAGGGCAAGGGGAGCTGGGGCCTGAGCCTTCCTCCTCCTCCTCCTCCTCGGTGGGGCGGGGGTCTGGGCTGGGAGCGGAGGCACAGGCGAGGAGGAGGAGGAGGAGGAGGGGTTTGCGGCTTGGCGTCGCTGCAGAAGGCTCGCCCTCTCCGTGTGGCTGTGGGTCTGTGGCGTTTGTGTGTCTTGGCTGCCAGGCTGCCCTCCTGCTCCTGCTGCTCTTTGCCTTGGCGCTGCTGAGGGAGAGAGAGGCAAGCGAGAGCGCAGCCTCTCTTGACTGCTATCCCTTTCTGGCCCCAGCATCCTTCCTCCGCCGCCGCCGCTCACTTGTTTCGGAGCAGCAGGAGCAGAGGCAAGGCAGCCCGGGCGGCAGGGCACAGCTGGGCATGCCCGAGCCCACGCCGCCTAGTCTGGCCCGGATTGCTCGCCTCCCCGGCGGCGGCGGCGGCGGCTGCGGCAGCAAAGGCAGCGGGAAGGAGGCAGCGCTCGCCCCGGCCCCCTGGGCTCCCCTCCTCCTCCTCCTCCTCCTCCTCGCCCCTCGCCCTCAGCAGCTCCATCTTGGGACTGCCTCCTAACGCTGGCAGAGGAGGACCCCGGGCAGGGAGAGGGAGGAGGAGGAGGAGGAGGAGGAGGAATAGGAGGGAAGGAGAGAGGAAGAAGAAGAGGAAGGAGAGAAAGAAGAAGACAAGAGGAATAGGAGGAGGAAGAAGAGGAGGAAGAGGAAAAGGAAGGCTTGGAGAGGGTTAGGGTTGGAAAGCCAAAGGCTGCCCTCGCCCCCTCCCTTGTTTTTCTTTCTGCCTTTCTTCTTCTCTCCTTCTTCCTCCCCCAGGGATTCAGTTCATGGGGATGTGTTCAAGGCAAGAGCGGATTCAGAAGGATATTGACATTGTGCTCCAAGCGTGCAAGGCGGAGAAGGACTGCCTGTTTGCAGGTGAGTCTGGGCTCTCCGCTCCGGAAATGCCTGCCTTCTCCAACTCCGGAGGGTGGCTGCCTCCCGCCCCACAGGTTGATGGGCCTGGCCTTGCCCTTTCTCCCCACACTCCACCCTTTGGGCGAGGCGTTCTTAGTATCCTTCTTCTGCTGCTGCTGCTGCTGCTGTTTTTGCTAAATACAGCCTCCAGACCGTGCCCCCTTCTCCCTGCCCCTTGGCACCCAGACCCTCCTGGCCCCGGAGCCCCCTGGGCCCCTAAGTGGCAGGAGTTGCTCTCCCCGCCGCCCGCCCGAGTGGCCCGAGGGTTGAGCTCTCCAGAGAACAGCCTCTTGCCCTCCCAGGTCCTCTCTCTCTGCTCCGAAAATGTGGCTGCTTTGCCTTTGTTCTCCCTCCTTGCCTCTGCCCAGTCTCTCTTGTGGCCACCTTGGCAAGGAAAGGCGGTTTGGATCCTCCTGTGCTTTTGGCGATCCTTTCTCCTATGGAATCAATGCCATGCCTCAGTATCTTGCTTGCTGCTTTCCTCTCTGATCATAATGCTGGATTTGCCTTCAGCAGGCCTGTTATTTGGGGGGTTTCTGCTGCCTGTTGCCTCCACTGAGGCTGGACCTGGCTGGTGTTGCCATAGCACCCAGGCACTTGTTGCGAGGAGGGGCCAGCAGGGGAGAGGATCAGTGGCTCTTTTTCTTGTTAGGGGACTGTTACTGTTGCCAGCTTAAATCAAGCCCCCTTTTTATATCTGTGGCGGAGAGGGAAAGATCTCCAGGGGTAGCTGGCTGTGTTGGCTGTATCGCAAAATACCATATCATCCAAAATCCACAAAATCCATAAAAATGTTTACTTCCCTATCAACTCCTTGGTCTGATAATAAATTTTTGGTTAACATTCTGATAATAAAAAAATCAATAATTTATAAGAAGACCTTTACTGGGGGAACCAAAATGCACGATAGACATGTTGCAGGCTTTCAAAACCCCGCTGGCTTCTTCATTATGCAAAGGTGTTACAAATGATATGAATGAAAGAAAGAAATAATCGATAATGTTAATTGCAGCCCTGCATTTAGTCAAGATGTGGTGGTCATCCTCATTTCAGGTGGTATGGAAGGGTCTCCATGTGGGTGGGCCCCTTCTCTTTCTGGCCTTCCAGGTGCTGGGAGATTCAGTCCAGAGACAAAAAGCCTTTGAGAGCCAGTTTCTCTGGACAGGGGGGAAAGAGTGCAAAGAAAAGGGGACATGGCAGGCATTATACACCAGACGTAACACACCCTAGATGTTTGTTGATAACAATGTGCCTCTTTTATGTTTAGATTTCAGATACGCTGATTCCACTTTTACCTTCACCTACGTCGGAGGATCCAAAAGGTATGACTATAAATAAAGATAGCTTGATAACCTATGACTCCCTGTCGTTTCCACACGGTTATAAATTAGGAATGTCAACTACCCCCCTCCCTTCTGGCCCTTTCTTTTGAAGGTAGCAGTGGAATTACTAGATGCCTTGAGTCTTCTTTTGGAAGAGATATTGGTCTGGAACAGGTGGGGAGTGATGATTAGTCATCAGCACTCATTGATCAAGAGTTCTGCTCTTCCTTGCTGTGCCTTCACTTGTTCTTGTCTTGCTCTGGCATGCAGTTATTTTTGGGAAATGTGAAGGGGAAAAGGGGGGGGGGTAGAAAAACCTGGTCATGTAAAAGGGTTTTTAATTGATGTGGGTGTAAAAAAGAAGTCAGGCAGAGCAGCCAACGTTTGTAATGCTTCATCACTCAAATTTCAGTAGCCCTATCAATGTACAGCACAGTGTAAAGAGATGACAGCCATAGGTAAATACTGTGCGTTTTCCATGTCAATGCTGCAGACAGCTGAAATTAAAAAAAAAAATAACCCGGTGAAGTTTATAGTGCACAAAACAATCACTTGTGCAACAACCAAATATTGAACCAATTAACTATGACACACATTTAAATTATTCAGCATTCCTGGTTATTGGGATAAGTACAGAAGTCTTCTGGTTACTGGAATGGCTACAGAAGTCTTTACATAATTGAATGCATTTCTGTGTGCTTTAAAAAAAACACCTACAATAGCTTTTTAAAAAAAGTTATAGCATAATGTGGCCAAGTAGATGGAATAGCCACTTTGTTACAATGCCTAGGGACATTCAAAGTGTAAAGAAAAGGTTACTGTACTCACTGGAGAAATTAAATTGTTTCCCCCCCTGCTATATTGTCTTGTCTAAACTACTGTAGAATTAAATCTAATGCCATTAAACTAATGATCACTTTTGAGATACAGAACAGTGCTTCATGGTAGTTTCAGTAATTTGTATCCATGAAACAGAATCTTTGTAGAAGCAGTGCAGGAAAAAAACATTGTTACTTCCTGAGAAGGAAATTCCAGAAGATGATATAAAATATTGTCCTGTCTACTACTTTCTCATCTAAAGGGGAAAAGATTTATGGACCAAAGCAGGCAAAAAAGACCAGGGAAGCTTATTTTAATTGGGAAAGCTGGCCCGAGGGGAAAAAGTTAAGCAACTCCCATGGTACTGCTCTGACTAGATTTACATTCCTAGTGGTTGTATATCTGGGTGTTTTTTTTTTAAAGCATGCAAACACCAATTATGCATTTACCAGTGTCTCATCTATTCTGCCCCTGTGGTCCATATCTGGCAGGTGGTATTGCACTTTTATTAATAGATGCAGCACTAAGATACAAGTAAATCCGTTGTCTTTTCCCCAGTGAGATAAAGTTGATGCACCTGACTTTGCAAAGGACGAGACAATACTTGTTCTTAGCATTTAAGGTTTCAAAAGCATTTCTGTCTTGCCTGTGAACCTACAGTTTAGCTTACTGCAAAAAAAATGAAGGGCACTGTCACTGTTTCCTGGATCTGCATCCAAGGTGTGCTTATATAGTGGTTGATTGAATTGTTTAAGATTTAGTAGTGCTAGGCTCTCATGCTGATTATGAATGCATGAATGCCATAATCTAGTTTCCTACCAATTCCTATAGGAGTTGTTGTAATAACACCCAGTCCCAGGCTCATGTGGTATCAACTAATGTGGCATCTTGTTCCAGGTGTGCTGGGCAAAGCTCAGTCTGATACATTTCTGAAAGAGAAAGAAACCTTGCTACATCTCAGGGACTTTGTGCTTCTCTTCTAGTATTAGGAATTGTAGGTCCATTCTACAGGTGTTAGGGTAGCATGCCAGAGAAACACACAAAAGAGAAGGAAAGAAAAGAAAGGAGAAAGGAAAAGGCCAGATCTTGGAGTGATTTTCCTATACAGTAGAGAGTACGGGTATGAAATCTTTGGCACTCCACAATTGGACACCAGTTCCCATCATCCATGACTATTGTCTACCTTTGGGGGCTGTTGGAAGTGGGAGTCCAACATCAGGATGGCCACAGATTTCTCATTTCTAGTGTAAAGGCTACTTTATTTGGTTTGTCTAGCATTAGGATTTTTCTGTTATCACCAGCAGCTTAGTGAAGGACCAATGTTATTACTGCAATTGTCACTATCAGTACTTTCTGCATTTAGCTTCCTTTTGACCTCACTGACCACACTCATAAATGTGTGTTGTCTGTAAACCTGAAACTCAGGATAACATTTCATGGGTCTGATAAAATGAACTACAGTCTGTGCAAACTCATAATAAATTTTTTAGGCTAGACGTTACCACAGGACTCTGTTGTTTTTGCAGAGTACCGTATTGTCATTGCTGCTTTGGTATAGAGGGTGGAACTAGTTTGTAGCAATGATCCTATGTAATAGAAGGTTTATCTTCTTTCATCTCTGACTCTCTGCTTTAGAGCAAAATGAACAGCATAAGGTGTACAGTGGTACCCCGGGATACGAATGCGCCGCCTTACAAAATTTCCGGGTTACGAAAAAAATCCATTGAAAAAAACTGTTCCGGGTTACGAAGGTTATTTCGGGTTACGAAAAAAATTTTGGTGCTTTTCGGCGCTTTTTCGCACGAAATCGCGGCTTTCGCTATTAGCGCCTATGGCTTTTTCAGCTTACGAAGATTTTCGGGTTACGAACGCAGCGGCGGAACGAATTAAATTCGTAACCCGGGGTACCACTGTATTCGTAAAACTATACATCTATTTTTTTTTGAGGGAGAAACATCACAAGCCACCCCAGACTTACCCATACCTTCTTTTCCTTGCAAAAATTGACTGAATTGCTTCTTTTGAAGCCTCCGGGACCATAAATCCATCTTTTATACGTCATCGAGGCTCCCTTACAGTGTGTAACATTTTTTTTAAGCCTGCCCATTTTTTTAAAACCAGGAGTGGCATTCTGGTCATGTCTAGATTGGTTTGTTTTATTTTTGGGGTGGGATTTTTTGGCTGTTTGTGCAGCCCCTGGAAGGTCTTAGGGACAGAAAATTGTCCCATAGACCACCACAGCCTTGCTCTAAAGATTTCATGGTGTGCTCTGCATGAAGTTATTTTTAAAATCTATTTATATAGAGATTTGGCTGAGGTCTGGGTTGTCATTGCATATTCATCACTTGATGTCCACAGTGATTACTTTTACGTGGGAACATGCCATCACAGGTTAATCATATATAGAATTGCTGTATCTTCCAAAGTCACTTGAAAAAAAACATCATGTTGAAGTAGGTGCGCATGTTTTGTAAGCCTTTGAAATACTGAGCAGTCTTAAGAAGAGACATCCTGGGCAGTATCTTCCTATGTAAATTGGCCTTGAACTAAGAATTGCCCATATCCTATTGAGCTTTGTAGATGGATGTGAGCTTGGATTTACTCAATTCAAACTGGATACTTCAGTGTCTGTATGCATACACAGGAACAGAAGAAGAGCTCAGATAGATTAGACATATACCCATGTTATCCAGCCTCCTGCTTTTCATAGTGACCAAATAAGATATTATTGATTTATGTCACTGATACAACATTTTGAGAGGTGCTTTCCACCTTAAATGGTACTCAGAGTAATGTGCAAGAGAACCATGAAAATATATACAAATGCAGCCAAATAAAACAAACCAAAATAAAACAAAACATACTAGTTTCACAATATAATGTTGACAAGGCTTGCAAGAAAATTAAGCAATTTTGTGAAAGTTGTACAAATCAGAGAAGCAAAAATGGAGTAGCAAAATCTTCCTAATGTGATTGGATTCCACAGTGTATGCCTTTTTAAATTCCATTTTTGATAAGGATAGCTGACAAATTGGTTTGTTAGTACAAACTTCAGTATCTTTACAGGATGACACTGGCAACTAGTTGCTTCCATCTCTCTCTCTCTCTCTCTCTCTGTGTGTGTGTGTGTGAGAGAGAGAGAGAGAGAAAGAGAGAGAATATATACCCTTGAATTTAGTCCAGATTTTAAAGTGCTAAAGTCTAATCCCTAAGTAGTTTTAGCACAATGGGTGTCTCCTTCAAAGTTTAGACTGGAACCTGAAATAGATTTTTTGCCCTACTAACATGGAAGCCTCGTGCATTAAAATATGAGCCAAATGACTTTTCTATCCTGTTTTCTTAACACATTTTTCCCTTTCTTGTGTATTTTTTTCCAGTGGAAAAATGCCATATGTTTCAGTTTTGTAGGGAACTAAATTGGAAATTATTCCATTCCATTTCAGCAAGATCTTAATTTCCCAGATACAAAACTGGAATGTAAGAGAACAGCAGAGCATTCTTTCCAATTTTAGGTGCACATGTCTTTGGCAGCTGGTGGCCTTCATATCAGTGAGGTGTCATAGAATCCTTCTATGATTCTGTGATTTATTTCAGGTTGAACTTTGCAAGCAGTTTTCAGTGGTGCTAAACCTTATCCCTAAAGTATGTTCAGATTAAAACCTTGAACAGATTCACTTGTCACTGGAGTTGGCAGCAACCACTGATACAGATAATGCCCACATTGAAGATGGACTGAATACATTAATGAGAATGACTTCCTATGAAATAGCTCTATGTGAATAAGACTGTGTATCAGTTACCTTGCTATGTCTTTATGGCAATCATGGTTTTATATTTATTATTAGGGAGAAACAGAAAGGGCCTTATAAAATTATGATTTAATCTCCAGTTGAGATTTTTGAATGGATGAAATCCAATAGAGTACAGACTGTTGTGAAAGAAAAAAAAAGATAATTTTCTTATACTGAAATCTGAAACAGCATAGTCTAAACAGAGTTAAAGCAATAGATTTACAGTACAGTCTTAAATTTGTTCATTAAGATATAAGGCCCTCTGTTTTCAATGGGGCACATATGCAACTTCAACCAAAAGTATGCACAGCTGGCAATCCTAAGCTTATTGGTTCACAAGAAAGTCCCACTGAGTTTGGTAGGATACTGTTTTGTAAGTCTTTTTAGGATTATTGCCCACAGCTGGGCTGTGTGTGCAGTTCCTTAAATGGAGGCCAATGAAACCAAAAGGGTTTTCTTTTGAGCAGGCATGTGCTGAATTGTCCCAGATATCTGTTGACATAAATGATTTAAATAGATTTAACTCAACTATGGATTTTAGTTAAGTTTATGAATCCAAAATACAAATGGATATATGGCTTCACTATAAAAGAGTTTATATCAAGTGGGGAAAAAGCAAGCTTTGCAAAATGTTTTCATATGGCGTTACAATTATATATTACAATTATATATTTTGGAGCTAAGGTCTTTTCACTTTGAGCAAGAAACATTTTCAAACAGCATTTGCAATTAAATTCTGTAACTACAGAAGTTAATGTATTTGCCTTTCTCATCAATAATTGTAAATATGCTTTATACAAATGACTGATAGTTTAAGGCAGGGACTAAGGTCCAAAACACAGTGCAGAAATAATCCAATTTGATACTGATTTAGCTGCACTGGCTCAATGCTATGGAATCCTGGGAATTGTAGTTTGTTGTGGTCCCAGAGCTCTCTGACAGAGAAGACTTAGGCGGGTTACAGACCGCCATAAAGTATGTATTCAGTACGTACTAGGATTAGGAAGGGGTGGTGCTTCCGCACCCCCCTAACCCTAGTATGGACTGAGTCCATACAAAATGGCGGCAGCCATTCCACACAGCCACCGCCATGATGGCGTGATGAACGCGCCACCTCCAAATGAGGCGGCGCGGATGTGACGCTATCGCTCTGTGCGAGGGCGCTTAATGCACCTTTTGCACGGAGCAGGAAGGAGCTCCGTTTCGGAGCTCCTTCCTGGTTTGCATCACTGGGCGCAGCCTTCAGACGGCTGCGCCGAGCAACACAAGGGAGAAAGGGGCTCCTCCTCTACGCCGCCGCGGGGTGTCCTTGGGGCTTGAAGCCCCAAGGACACCCCTTTCCAGGCTGCGGGGAAGCGGCCTTTTGCCGCTTCCCCGCAGCCTGCAAAGCGGCGGATTGGGGCCTCAGAGGCTGCCGGTCTGGCAGCTGAGGCCCCGATACACCGGGGGAAGGCGCGCCTACAGGCCGTCCCAAAGGGGCGGTCTGTAACGCGCCCTAATGTCTCACAAAACTACAGTTCTCTGAATTCCCTAGCATTGAGCTTAGGCAGTTAAAGTGGTCTCAAACTGGACTATTTCCTTTCAAAATTTCAAATGCACAGATGGGGATTAGTGATTTGTGGTGGTGGTGATGATGATGTATATTAATATATTTAAGGGTTGACGCTTAGTGATGGTTACTAGCCAGAACCTCATTCATTGTACTTGTAATGGGTAATGATCCTTGCTTCAAATCAAGGCCATACTTGGCCCAGTTCATATAATAGCATGCTGATAATACTTCACATTTATGCATCAGTTCTATAATGTATAGAGCAATTAATTTCTATTATCTTAGTAATCTTTACAGACCCATATTGCAGAGATGGGAACGAGTCTGAGAGACTGGCTTTCATAGGTCCATGCAATGAATTCCTCTCTGAGATTTGGAAAAGACACTTCCCAGTTTGTATTCCTAAATGAATTGCAACTGAGGTTGGAAACATTACTTTTTTAGAGTACAGCTCTCAGAATCCTTAGCTGATTAAGGGATTTTGGGAGATATGGGACAAAATAAGTTCCCCTCCCCAAGCTGTGTTCAATGGGGCCTCCACATTCATTGTGGTTAGGGGCACAGGACCGCTGTGAATGTGGAAAAAACACTGTTTTTTTTTTACTTGAGAGAACACCTGTCTAGGAATCTCTAGGTCTTCCAGCATGTCTTCTGGCAGACACTGACCACAGAGTTCCATTGGAACACCTAGAAATACCTAGAGATAACATCTTAATCAAATCCATGAATAGTCAAGACCACAAATGTGGAGGATCAAGTGTACTACAGTTTTACTAGCGGGGAAATGCACTTGCAAGAGCAAATTTTATGTATGAATTGGACTCCCTAGAATTTCATACTGTAGGAGATTATGCTGTGTTCTTTCTGTTCTGCTTCCACTGGCAAGCAAAGGCTTTCTCACACAGCTAGGCATTTAAACTGGGTTGTTTTAGGAAGCTTTGCGTGGCTAATTTGTTTGTGATTTGATTTGAGCAAATCAAGCCTGAACTCAGGCTAGAAACTGAGGTGCGTTACAGACCACTCAAAACGGGTGGTCTCGCGCCGCTGCCAGTTGCTGCATCTGGGAACCGCAGCAGCCAAACTGCGCGGTTCCCGGGCGCAACAAGAAAGAAGCGCCAAAATGGCGCTTCTTTCTGCGCCCCGGAAGAGGCGCTGCAAGGCACAAGGCACGCACTCGCAGCACAACTTTCGGCGCGCAACGTCCGGCTGCTGTGTGTCCACGACGTCAAAATGGCGGCACCCATCTGTATGCAGCGCCGCCATTTTGACGTATTCGTTACGCGCGAGGAGCAAGGCGCATCAGGAAGCCCCGCCCCTTGCACGTAATGACAGCGCCCCATAGGGCCCATCCGGAACGCGCCTGAGATAGCTAAACTGAGACTGTTGTACTTTGGACATATGAGAAAATATGACTCACTAGAAAAGACAGTGATGGTTGGTAAGATAGAAGGCATTAGGAAAAGAGGGAAGACCACATTACAGGTGCATTGACTCAATCAAGGAAGCCACAGCCTTGAGTTTGCAAGATATCAGCAGAGCTGTTCATGACAGAGTGACTTTTATTCACAGGGTTTCCTTAAGCTGAAGTCAGTGGCAGTTAACAACATGCTTTGACTGCTTTGGTTCCATTTTCTAGTAACTGATGCATTTTTAGTTGTGGTTTAAATCTGGTTTATATAATATTTTATTTACATTTATTTTTATTTGTTTTTATGACTCTTTGAATGCAATTTGTTAGCATGGGGAACTCATAAATAAATAAATAAATAAATAAATAAATAAATAAATGCAGACAATGCTGGCAGCAATTTCTGTAATTAGAGCAGCTAGAAATGGTGCTGTTGCAATTGTGGCATTGCTGTCAGCCATTTCTGTCATTGCTCTGTATTTCTGTCTGCAAAAGGCCCTAGGATGGTTTGCAGAGGAAAGAAAAAGGGGGGAAAGATGTGTGTGACTGAATGTGTGAGAGAAACTTTAGCCATGCTAATCAGTGTTGCAACCACTCTCACTTACTTCTTGAGGTGAATTATAGTGACCCACACAACAGACAGGTTTCTGACTTCACCCTTTCTCTTCACATGGCTCCAGATTTCTAACCATTCCTGCTTTCATGGTGCTCTATAATTTCATAGAGGGAAGGGCACTGCTTTTTAGTGAGGAAAAAAAGAAGAGTAAAGTGAAAAAAATAGGCAACAGATTATATAAAGGTGTCTAGTCTGCATGAGCCAGTTCTGCTGCACAGAGATACAGTTTTATACCTTTTCTACTGCTGCTGGTGGTGTATGAGATGCAGAAGATGAACAACATTGGCAAAGCTTGCATTGCAGACTTTCCTGGTCATAAAGATAAGGATGGTGTATACTAGAAGCCCAGTGTATACATACTCTGGAGTAGTTTTCAAAGCAGTAGCTGTGTTAGCTTATTGCAGCATTAAAAAGAGGAAAGAAGGGGGAGGAAAAATAAATAAAATAAAATGAATTTCTCATTTCAGACTAACAGTTTGAACTCACTGGATATACTTCTGAATAAATATGCCACTGTATCACCATGAGACATCCAATTTTGTCTGAGTTTGGTGGTAAGCAGGATCATACCTATTTATTACTTGGGTAGCAGATCACTAGAGTATAGCAGGTATTCCTAGGTAAGCCTGGAAAACAATGTTGCTGGAATTTTAGAGAGTAAGTCCTATTCAGATGTTATAGCAGAAGGCTAGATTGGTCAACCCTGCTTAGAACCTGAATGGGAGACTGCCAGTGAATACTAGCTGCTGTATGCTATATTTCAGAGGAGGAAACTTGCGAAACCATCTTTGAGTATTCCTTGCTTAAGAAAACCCTATGAAATTCATGGGATCACCGTATGTCAACAGGCAGCTTGAAGGCCCATACACACAGTGTATGTTCCAGTGTTCTGATTCAGTGTAATAGAGCTTCCTATGTACTATGACTGCTGATCAACTGCAGTCTTATGTGCACTTAGCAGTAAGTTCTGTGAAAGTCGGTTGTATTAACTTTTGCAGAAAGATGCAAAGAATCATACTGTTATTGGTTCTATGTTTATATCCAGTGTACATAATTACCCTACATTTTTATAATATAGTATGCTTACACACATACACAGTGGTAAGTACCTCCTATTTATGGCCAGCTGGGTAAACAGGAGTGTAAGCAGCTTCCTCCTAAAGCAGTGAGCTTGATGAACTGGTGAACCAGGAAAAAGCAAATACTTTTCATTTCCTCGTGTGTTGAACACTTGACCCCTTTGCTGCTGGTCTCACAACTAGCCTGTCTGTGGTACACATAAGTGGAGTGTGTGAGGACTGGAGTTGTCAGAGCATGCAGCTTTGATAGATTGCATGTACATTGATTAGCTATCTTGGCCCTCTTTCATTAAAACAGGCAGATGTTATCTTAGCCTTTTCCCTGAAATATATGCTATGCAGGCACAAGAGACTGAGGAGAAGTTGCTGTGCTCTAGATGGGGATAGGGGAATTCATCCATTTTGCTTTCTATCTCATTTAGGTTTTTTTTAAAATTATTTCTAATCTCATACAGATATGAAAAAAATGTGTAAACATTAATAAATTCTTCAAAATCAAACTGAAACAAATAACTCCTTAGTTTGGTCTTGCCATATTCATTAAGTTCCAGTACAAAGATGACCATGTTGTGCTGTACAGATCTTAAAGTCAAGAAGCCTTTTAGACAAAAAAGCTGGCAACCCCAGTTCAAGGAAAAGATGGCAACAGTAGTGAGACAATACTTTTCTGAGTCTGTTTCCAGGCTCTGAAATTCCCTTCCTACAGTCTGAAATGGCTCTCTCCTTGTCTTTCAATCAGCAGGTGCAAACATTTGTAACTGACTACTAAAGAAAAGGGCTTTTATTAGTGGGGGCTGTCCTTTTTTAAAATGTTCTGACTTTTAATATGTCTTACATGACTGCTTATAGATACTTTAATTGCATTTGAGAAATAACTCTTTGTAGTAAACATTCATGGGTGGTCATGTTGTCTATATAGCAAATCCAATAACATCAAAAACCCACCAAACAGTGATACCTTTATTGGGCCAGCCAAAATGCACGATATACAGCTTTTGAAGCTCTGCTGGCTTCTTCATCAGGAAAGATGTTAAAAACCATACAGGAGAAAAAAAATTGAAGATGTTAGTCATAGGCCAGCATTTTGCTCTTTTAGTTCTTAGTTCAAATCTATGGAGGGGTTTCTCTTGCAGGCTGGCATCTCAACCTTCTTGCGGTGTGGCAACTAGGAGATTCTCAAAGTCCAGGACATTTAACATCCATTTGAGGATACTGAATTTCTCAAGAAGTCTTCATGCTTTTGCATCAGAAAAACTTTAGACGGTTTTGAGGTAAAACATGCCAGCACTGTCCCAATGTATAACTTTGCAGACCAGTGTTCAATTCCCTGCTCAGCCATGAAACCTGTTGGGTGACTTTGGGTACATCACATGCTCTCAGCCTCAGGGGAAGGCAATGGCAAACCTCCTCTGAACAAATCTTGTCAAGAAAGCCCCATGGTAGGCTTGTCTTAGAGTCTCCATACGTCAGATACGATTTGAAGGCCAACAACAGTGGTGTTGTTTATAAGGTTTTTTCCTCATATATCTTTCTATTTTGTAAGCTACTTTGTGTCACAGGCTTTTTTTTTCCGGGGGGGGGGGGGGAGCAGGGTATAAGGCTGGGACTCAAAACCAGACTGGTTTGTTTGTTTCTTTGCTTGTTTGTTTTGAGTGAAGCACTCAGACTTGGGGCACTGAATGGACAGATGTGAATTCTGGTTTCTCCAATTAAAACTTCATATTCTTTTCATCCCAAGTATGAAGATATCTTCACTTTTGATAATTTTTAAAAATCAAAAACAATTTGATATGAAATTCTCACTCATGGCTAGCTATAACCAAGGCTGATGCCATTGTGAAGTGGTAGATCGGGAAACAGCTTCTTCAAGTTGTGAATTCCAGTGCAGTTGAAGGATGAAAACTGTGGAGGTGCCAAAAGATATGTCACTTGTCAACTCACTTAAAAATGAGTGCTTGCCTATGATGCACCTTCAGTTGATGTTAAAGGCATCTCTCCTATTCTACAGTATGCAATCACTTTAGCATGTTTGTATGCATCATATATATAGAGCCATTGCCATCACCAATAGCGTGTAAGGCAGGTGAACAGTAAGGTGGATGAGTACAGAACTGGAAAAGTGGTGGTGCGTAGACCTTACTAATTTGGGGGAGAGCCAGCATGGTATAGTGGTCTGAGCATTGCACAGTGATTCTAAAGACCAGGTTTCTAATCCCTACTTCATCATGGGAGCTCACTGGGTGACCTTGGGTAAATCTCTTAGCCTCAGAAGAAGGCAAAAGCGAACTCCATGAGAACAAATTCTGCCATGAAAACCTTGCAATAAGTTACTTAGGGTCACCCTCAGTCAGAAATGACTCGAAGGCAAAAGAACAAAACAACAACAGGTATTTGGGTCTAAATCAGAGGTGTGGGAGCCATATCTTGTTCCAGAAGGTTTTGAATTTGAAGTCCCAGAATTCATCACTGCCAGCTTGCTAGGACCAGTATGTACAGCTTCAAAATTCTGGCCCCTGGCTTAAATCCAGATATTGCTCACCACTAACGTAGATTCATTAAATGAACAGGATTTACAGACGTATTGATATACCATTCAGCAATTCATTCAGTGGGTCTACTTTGTTTGGGACTAACAGTAGAATTTAATCTACTGTCTGTGGTACTGCTAAGTAATTTTAGGCCCCAATTTAATTGATCCCCCCTTCTCCATTTAGCTAGCCATATTACTTAACTTGTGAAGCACACAATTAACATTTTTATCTTCTTGCTTCACATTCCATGCTTTAGAACAACTTGTACTTTCCTCATACACTAGATAAAAAAAAGGTGCAAAACCTGGGGTAAAAGGAAATATTCTGAACAGGTAATTTTGTATTTTAAATGCATGTCAATGACTACAGCACTAAAATGGTCTTTGCTTTTGCTAAACACTTTTGATGTGGGAATGAGCATTATTTTGGGATAGAAAATAACAGGATAATTTAAAAGTAAACATAATAAAATGAATACCTGTAACCATGTACAATGCCTTGTTGGCTGCACCCTGACAACAGTGTAACAGAAAAAGAAAGAAAAGATGTTGAGTTGCTAGGACTCTTGTGACATCCAAGTATCAATGTTGAGCTGTTAGGACATTGTTTCTGTTCTTTTTGTGGTCATTTAGGGATTCTTGGGCTGCAAAAACCTGCCCAGAGATCCAATCCTAGCTAAAACACTTATAGTTAATGCCCTAGCTTACTATTTTTTTCATTGTTACTTTTGGATTTGACTAAGTCAGAGTGTGAAGGTTACCTCTAGGGACTTGTTAGGTGCCTTAAAGGTTATTTCAATGTGTGACAAACTTATATTGGGCTTTCTTGACAAGATATATTCAAAGATTTGTTGTTGCCTTCCTCTGAGAGAGTGTGAACAAGGTCACCCAGTAGGTTTCCATGGTTGAACAAGGATTCAGACCCTAGCTTAGTAGTGCAACACTGAAACCATTATACTACACTGTCTCTGGGCAGTTTGGGTTCTTATTGTTGCTTTTGAGTTGACCACGACTCATGATGCAACTGTAGATGAGACATCTCCAAAACTTCCTATCCTCTACTGCATTGGTTAGGTTCTGCAAATTCAGGCCCATGACTTCTCTGATTAAGTCTATCCAACTCTTTCTGCTAGTCTCTACCTTTCCTATCATTATTGCCTTTTCTAACAAGTCATGCCGTCTCATGATGTGGCCAAAGTACAACAGCCTCAGTTTGATTATCTTGGCCTACAAGGAGGCTTGATCTGTTTAAGGACCCATTTGCTTGTCTTTTTGGCCATCCAAGGTATTTTTGGCACACTTCTCCAGCAGGAAATCTCAAATGAGTTGATATTCTTCTTATTGGCTTTCTTCATTGTCCAGCTTTCACATCTGTACATGGTCATGAGGAATATAATGACTTGGATGATTCTAACTTTCATGGTCAGTTGTATATCTTTGCTCTTTAGGGTCTTGTCTAGTTCTTTCATTGCTGCCTGCCCATTCATAGTCTTCTGATTTCTTGACTGCCATCTCCATTCTGACCAATGTTTGATCCTAGATATTGGAACTCTTTCACTATTTCAAATTCCTCATTGTCTACATTGAATTTACGTTTGGGTTTATTTATGTTGGAATTTGGGTTATACAGCTTTCAGAATCCCTAAGCAGCAGGAATCCCCCAAGCTAGAGGACTCTGAAAGTAGTCTGGAGTGGTATACAAATAGTCTGGAATGGGAGTTCTCTAAGGCTAACCTGTTGGGGCAGGCATAGTTAATTTGATACTTCTTAAAGCAAATTCTTGAAAATGGACTATAATTCTTGATGGCTGATGTTGCTGAAGAAAGAGAATTTCAAACCAGCTTATTTAATGGCATTTTTGTTACCATGGGTCTTGTTTACTCTGTGAAGAATCTTGCCAAGGCAAATACAGGTTGGATTTTCTTCCATGTGTGATAAGGGACAAAGATGTAAACTATAAAAGCTTCAATCCTTGCCTTGATTAAGTAAGAAAATGACAAGCCTCGCCATTTGACACGTGCATTTTTATAGTTTATTCCACTGTATACTGAGAGACATAGCTGAAAGTGAAAGTCCAAAATATGCTGTTGGACACAATTTTGAAGACATGTTTCAGAGTTCACCACAAAGTGAAACAGATAAATAGGAGCCTCTCTGTAAGGGTCTAGAGACAGCTATAGTTTTCTTTTTTAATCCATACTAGTTTTTGTGACATGAATTTCCAACTTTCGTGGTGTTCAAGATTGACTTGCCAAATACAGTATAAGCCCTCCAGTGTGACTCTCCAGTGGAAGTTGACCATAGAGTCATACTGGAGGACTTTTAGTTGCCTAGAGAGATCACCTCTCTAGGCAACTGAAGGTCCATCAGCATAGCTCTGTGGTCAATTTCTTCCAGAAATATAGCATTCTCTGTTAACCTTCTTTCCTTCACCTTCTTTCATGCAGACAATGGGAAGTTGTTAAACAAATTTGAATAATAAATATTCAAGAATACAAAAGAAGCATGATCTTTAATGTAGCTAAACTACATGTTTCCTATACAACTCATGATGCTGTTAGCAATCTTGGTAGCTTTGTCTGGCTTGTATCTATTCTTCCCAAGGGATGGTGGGGTAGGCATCACCTCTCCTATCCCTCCATCATTCCCCAAAGGTGTATCTCATCTTGCAGTTCTTTGTTTTTGTCGCTTCTTATTTTGCAGTGTCTGGATGATTTCACAGCTTCTCACAGACAGGTTATTCCATTGGATGATTCTCTTCTGTAGATTTCTGCTGATCATATGTGATGCTGTTCCTAAATGTAATGTAACCATAATACCATTCATTTTTTGATTACCTGTAAGTGAACCCTCATGTTGTCCAAGATAATGGCAAGTTGTTAGCACAATCCCAAACAGCACCATCCATCTACAAGAGAGAAGTATCAGCAGGCTGAAGTAAAAAAAATAAATGAAAAGAAGGAAATAAAAGAAATGACTTAAAGGGATGAACTCTGAGATGAAGAGGACTCAGCACAGTTAGTATGCATGGAATGTTGATTGATTCTTAGGCATGGAACTGGAAAGAGAATGGAGTGGATCATGGAAACCAAGAATGGAGTGGAGTGTGTAGAAACCTGATTTCCCATTCTTATCCTATGAGATGAAGGTGACATTTAAGATTTTTCTTTTCTTCACTTCTTATCCTCACAACAGTTCTGAGTGATTGACATTATGTCATCCAATGACATTCATGGCTGAGTGATAAATCCTGGACCTTTCCAATTGTAGTGTTACATTATAACTGTTATGGCATTGTGGCCATGAAAAATTGTGGAATTGCTAAGGATTATTACAGGGGTGGATGATAATGCCCCTAGGACCACCTGCAGTTCTTGGCTTAATTTCATGTAGTCCTTAGTTCAAAAATTCTTCACAAGGAATCTGTGCAGATGTTTGGCAAGAAAGATTTTTCTTTTCCACAACAATCTGATGGTGAGGGGTCAGAGAGAGGGAAGAAGGGAGGAAGGGAGGGGAAAAGGTGACAGAGAGATGGAAGAGGGGTAACCCTTCCATTTTTGTCAATTGTAGTTGATCCTATTATTTAGGCAAAGCTCCTCCAGTTGAGGAGCACAGGATGCACAATGGAGGAAGCTGGGTTGCAAACTGTATTACTGCTACTCAGTAGTATTTTTATTCTTGCCTTTTAAAATCATGTGTTTTCAATGGTTTCAATATATAGTTTATATATTTTAATTATAGGCTTTTGTATGTTGTTAGGTACATATGTTTTTATTTGCATTTTTTAAAAAATATATACATTGCCTTGCATTCCAGATTTGAGGGAAAAGGCAGGCTATGAATAAAGGAATAGAATAATAATTTTAAAAAAACCTAGATGTAGTTGGTTCCACATATGGATGATACTTGGGCATCTTTGATGATCCCATGCCTGTGGGCATCAGCTGCTACATGGCATTGCCTACTGCTGGAATATGCTGTGTTACATTACCCCAAGGAGAATATTGACTGAAAGAAAGAAAAATCCTGTTGTTGGATTAGTTGACCAAAACCTCCCTCACAATAGCAACAGAATGAAATTAATGTTGAGGAGTGTGCAGAAAGACATTCTTCACATTAGTTTAAGCACAGAATCTAAGACCATAGTTTTGCTGTCATTTCACCTTCTAGTCCCCCTGTGGTTTCCCAGCGTGAGAGTTTCACAGCTGGATCAATAAACAGTATTGAGCTGTAATATTGTGGACGTTACAGGACAATCCAGTTTAGGCTGGATGTAAATATGGGGAGTGTGGGGATAGTGTTTGAAGGACTTTGTTTCCTTGCTTGCCCCCACCTCTACTTCAGATGAAGTTAAACAGGGGGCGGGGGGGATGAAAATCTCATGAGGAGGTCAAGTATGTGAGTTGCATGGATGATCATAAATAATCCTTTCCCTCCGAAGCTTGAAAATACACACACACACACACACACACACACACGGCCAGCTGGCTGGCTAGTTGGGCACTGCTTCATTTTTCAAAAATGATCTACATTTACACTGCAAAATTATTGGAGTTGTTTGGCAGGACTGAAGTGCTTGCTGGTTTAGGAAGACTACAATTAGGAATTTATGAGTAGGGAACATCTTTGTGGGATAATCTGGGCTCTAAATATGGAACAGCCTGTATAGCAATTTAAATAATTTTAAATTCCATTTTCAGAAAGTTTGCAGACAAGTTGAAAGATGCTTCCCCTTTGTGGGAGATGCACAGTCAGGTGCTGGGAAGGAACGAGATTTACTCTCAGTTATCTGCTGCTGTCAGACTGCAAGAGCCAGCTTGGCTCTATCTATCTGTCCGCTTGTCTGTGTGTTTAATGGTAGAAAGAGGCAGAACATTGGAATTCTAACAGAGATTCAAGTTAACATTTTCTGCAAGTATTTTTTTTTAATTTGTCTGCTATGTTACTTTTGTCCACTCTGACTCTTCCAAAATCAAGCAGACTCCAAGGAGTGCTGATCTGGCATCTTTGTAAAGATGCCATTCTATGCCCTCGAGTCTTCAGATAGTTGATTTGCTTTACATAAAATGGGATCCTTTTTGAAAGAAAAAATACTCTTAAGTTCTACAGAGTCTTCTTTTTAGATAACAAATTGAATTCTAATTGCCTTTTTTGGAGTATTGGTATTGTGAGAAACTGCAGCAGTGAGAACTTCAAAAGGAGAGCACTGATCATTTAACACTGAAAAGCTGCAGCCAAATCCTTTGGCTTCCTTGTGTACTACTCACATAATTGCTAGTGCTTTATCCGTTGTGTTAGGGTACAGTGTTTGCTAAACTGTGTTGCATTCTGGATTATTGTTGTTATTTTTTAAAGTGAGGATTTGACTTTGGAAAGATGTGTGTTTAAGTTTAAGTCCAATTGTTAGTTTCACTAGAATAAACTCATTGAATAATTAAATCTTTGGTAAATCAACACTTGTATGTGTTCTGTGGGTTCAAAAGATTTACTCTAGTTGGGATTAAAAATTGATTTTAGGTCTTGAATTTACAGCCTTTCAGCTATTTTTCTAGAATATTCATTATTGTACCATAACACTATGCGTATCTACTTAGAAATAAGTCCCACTGAAATGTCTATAGCAAGGGTTCTCCTGCTTTTTCATTTTGTTCACAAGCATGTTTCCCAAATGGGCATTCTATTAATCAAGAAATCATCTTGACTTTTGGTGCTCAGGCTTGATTTTCTCTAGGACACATTTATTTGTCATTTTAGTAGTCCACAGTCTCCAGCAAACTTTTAAAATGAATTGATTTTCTTCCTATCAGCTTTCTTTACTATCCAGCTTTCAAAAGCATATGTATAAATGGAAAACATGATGGCATGGATAACCCTAACTTTAATATCTATTCATTTCAGGATCTTGTCTAGTTCCTTCATAGCTGCTCTTCCAAGTCCTAGTCTTCTTCTGATTTCTTGATTGCAGTCTCTATTCTGATTAATAACTGAGCGAAAGCATGGAAAATTTTCAACCATTTTATTGTTTTCATCAGTATGCAAAGTGATTTGCAGAACTTTTGAGACTGATGGTGAGTACTGTTTGGAACACGCTGCCTCAGAAAGTGATGGAACCTCCTTCTTTGGTGGTTTTTAAACAAAGCCAGGATGGCCATCTGTTTTGGAATGCTTTGATTGTGTATTCCTGCATGGCAGGGGGGTTGGACTGCCAACTCTATGATTCTATGGAACCTCAGTCAGCATTGCCTGTGGTCAGGGGTTATGGGGGCTGTACTTTAGAAGTAGTGGTTTTAGAGTTAGATTTTGACTCTGGAGACCATGGTTTGGAAACCCATTCAGCCAGGGAAACCCACTGGATGACACTGGGCAAATCACATTCTCTCAGCCTCAGGGGAAGGCTATGGTAAACCTCTTCTGAACAAATCCTGCCAAGAAAACCCTGTGATAGGTTTGCCTTAGGGTCACCATAAGTTGGAAATGACTTGAAAGGCACACAACAACTGCTACTACTTCTTTACATGCTCTGGAGGAAACTGGCTTGCCTTTCTGCTGCTTTAGTGTCCTTTCCGGCCTGCTTCCAATACAAAGCCCTGGTATACGGAAGATCTCAGGGCAAGGAAGCGGGCTGCGCAATGACTAGAGCGAAAATGGTGGACGCATCAGGACTTAGCCGACAAGACACTCCTAGACTCTCATTTGGAGGCCTACGGAGTGGCAATAGGTGCAGCTAAGAAATCGTTCTATGCTGCACGTATTGCGTCCGTGGAGTCGTGTCCGGCAGAGCTGTTCAGGGTTGTGAGAGAGCTCACTCTACTGGCTCCCCCCCTGAACCCACTATTGGAGTCATCTAAAGCCTGCTGCGACGAGTTTAACAACTTCTTCACGGATAAAATCTCTCGGCTAAGGGCTGATCTCGACGCTGTTATTGGTTCAGAATCGAGAGTAGAGGCATCCAGAGCTTCCGTGGACTCAGTTATACTGGATCATTTTGAGTCTGTAAGTACTGAGGATGTGGACAAGATCCTCGGTAGTGTTAGGAAGACAACCTGCTCTCTCGATCCCTGTCCTTCATGGCTCGCAGTTCAAGGGGGGGCGGCGACAACCGAGAAGGTGCGCTGCATCGTTAATTCTTCTTTCAGGGAGGGCCGATTGCCATCTAGTTTGAAAACGTCCATTGTGAAACCTTTATTAAAAAAGCCCTCCCTTGACCCCCTAATTCAAAATAATTATCGGCCCGTTTCACTGCTGCCATTTTTAGGGAAGGTGATCGAGAGAGCAGTTGCCTCCCAGCTACAGAGGGTCTTGGAAGATACGGATTATCTGGACCCATTTCAAACCAGCTTCCGGGCGGGCTATGGGGTTGAGACTGCCATCGTCGCCTTAGTCGATGATCTCCGTCTGGGCATGGACAGGGGTAGTGTGTCCCTGTTAGTGCTCTTACACATCTCTGCGGCCTTCAATACCATCGACCATGGTATCCTTCTGGATCGCCTGGGGGAGTTGGGCATCGGGGGCACTGCTCTGCAGTGGTTCCGTTCCTACCTCTCGGGCAGATTCCAGATGGTGGAGCTGGGGGACTGTCACTCCGATAAGAGGGCCCTTACATCTGGGGTCCCTCAGGGAGCGATTTTGTCCCCCATGCTATTTAACATTTACATGAAGCTGCTGGGAGAGATCATCCGGGGACACGGGGCGCGGTGTTATCAGTATGCTGAAGACACCCAAATAGTCTTCTCTGTGTCTCCGACTGATGCAGTGTCTAAGGATGGCATCTCTTCGCTCAGTGCCTGTCTGGAGTCGGTAATGGGCTGGATGAGGGAAAACAGACTCAGCCTGAATCCAGAGAAAACGGAAGTACTTGTGATAGGCTCCCCCGGTCCCGGGAAGGAAGTTTGTCCACCTGTCCTGAACAGGGTCACGCTGCCCGTGAAGGACACAGTTAGCAGTCTGGGGGTGCTTCTGGACTCGTCGCTTCACCTGACTTCTCAGGTGGATGCGACAGTTAGAGGCGCCTGTTATCAGCTTCGGCTGATACGCCAGCTGCGACCCTACCTGGGCTGGGGGGACCTTGAAACATTGGTACATGCACTGGTAACCTCTTGACTTGATTTCTGTAATGCGCTCTACATGGGGCAACCCTTGTACCATACTCGGAAGCTACAATTGGTTCAGAATATGGCAGCAAGGCTGGTCACTGGTAGCTCCAGGGCCAGTCATATAACACCTATATTGAAAGATCTGAATTGGCTGCCTATCCGCTTCCGGGCACAATACAAGGTGTTGGTTGTTACCTATAAAGCCCTAAATGGCTTGGGCCCAGAGTACTTGGAGGACCGCCTCTCCCCATATAATCCGCCCCGCACTCTCAGGTCAGGAGGGAGACAACTTCTGAGAGTTCCTAAGGTTAGATACACAGTGTCCGCGTATAGGGCCTTTTCTGTTTCGGCCCCCCAGACTTGGAACTCTCCTTCATGACGAGCTCTGCTCGGCCCCCTCCCTTGAGTCTTTCAAGAAAAATCTTATCTCTTCCGCCAAGCTTTCCCCAACATGTCCTAATTGTTATCTTCTCCTGTGTTTTGTGAATTATTTTATTGAATGTTTACTGTTTTTTACTGGTTTTAATTATTATGATTGAATGATGGTTTTCAATGATGTATTGTACTGTTTTAATATGGGGGGATTGTTGCTGTTACAATTTGTATTTTACTATGTTGTAAACCACCGTGATAGAAGGAACAGCGGTATATAAATAAAGTCTCATTCATTCATTCATTTAGAAAAGTATCTGACGAAGTAGACTACAAAAGCGCATGCTGTTAACTTCTTTCTTTCAGTTAGACTCACAGGTGCTTTACATACTGAGAGGAAAATAAATACAACCAAAAATCCATCAGTGATACCTTTATTGGCCAACCGAAATGCACAATATACTTGTCACAAGCTTTTGAAGCTCCATGGGCTTCTTCGTCAGGCAAGCTGTTACATACCAAACAGGAGGGGGGGGAAAAACAATTGGATATGTTAGTCAGTCAGATGTCTGCATATTGTTTCAGTCCTTAGAAAAGATGTTATGATGGGGAGGATATCTTTAGCAGGCAAACAGGAAAACAGTTCAAGTTAATGAGCTGTAGTGGATAGATGTAGAGAAGGCGCTACAATCAGTAACAGACAAAAGTGCCAAGTTGCTGTGATAAAGGATGGTTTAAAAAGCCCATTGATATATAGAATTACACAAAACAAGCCATATAAGAAAAAGAGAGGCTTCAACAACTTCAGGCTGTGGAATTCTAGGGGAGTTGAATGATCTGAATGCTATATCCCTAATAGCACCCAAAAGAAAAGTGTTATAGGATCTTGCTAAATAAGTGTAGCCAATGAAGTTTCTGATACAAGGTATTGGGAGTGCCTTGCTTGATTCCTTGTGCAGCACGAGAGTCAACAAGAGAGAGCTGGAAATAGGAAGAGTTCCTAACACATCAGCCAGAAAGATTGTTGCTGTCCTAATGATTTGGGTTAAGGGAAGGCACGTGTTTGCTTGCTTCTGTCTTCTTACAATGTCTTCCAGAATCAGTCTGTGAGCCAAAATAGTTGAGATGCCTAAATTCCTACACATAATATTTTTGGGGTCAGCAAAATTCTCTCTTAGCTCTGCACAGCAGCTTTTGACCATGGTGTGCTCTTCTCGCTACATGAGAAGAATGATAATAACAACAGGAGTTACCGGCGTGCAGGGAAAGCTGACTATCAAGCTGGAATTGAACAAAGCAGTTTCCGCAGCTGTGTGGGGAGATTTTTGGCTAGCTGTCATAGACCGTAGGGACCTTGAAACTGTTGTGCATGCTTTAGTAATCTCTCGATTGGACTTCTGCAATGCGCTCTACATGGGGCAACCCTTGTACCAAACCTGGAAACTGCAAATGGTGCAGAATATGGCAGCTAGACTGGTCGCTGGTAGCTCCAGGTCGGACCATATTACACCCATCTTAAAAGACCTTCACTGGCTGCCTATTCGCTTCCGAGCTCAATACAAGGTGTTGGTTTTGACCTATAAAGCCCTAAATGGCTTGGGCCCAGGGTACTTGGAGGACCGCCTCTCCCCATATAATCCGCCCCGCACACTCAGAACATCTGGGACAAATCTGTTGGAGGTCCCTAGGTCACATTTCGTGAGGACCTCACAGAGGGCTTTTACCATCGTCGCCCCCTCTCTTTGGAATAAGCTCCCTGTGGAGCTCCGCTCCGCCGCATCGTTAGACTCTTTTAAGAAAAACTTAAAAATTTATTTATTTCGGCTGGCATTCCCACCTTAGTCAATTATTTTTTTCTCTGCCCCTTGTTTTTCTTTTTGACCCCGGACCATTGTAAATCAATTTTTTCCATTTCCTGCCCTTGACATACGTGTTTTATACTGATTCCTGTTTCCTTCCTTGTAGCAATGTTTTTAACTTTTATTGTATTGTTTTTATCTTGTATTGTAATCTTCTTAGCCCTTGTAAGCCGCCTTGATCATCTTTTTGGAAAGGCGGGGTAAAAATAAAAATTATTATTGTTATTATTATTAAAGATAAAGTAAAGACTATAAATTCGGTAATAAATACTGTGTGTTGGATTTTTATTTTTTAATTTTATTTTAAAAAGTGGAACATCAGTACAAATCTAAATATTTGAATAGGTATAAACACAGAGACTTCACATTTATTTATTTATTTATTTACGTTACATCTCTCTTCCTTTTCAGTGCAATAAACCTTCTTTCTTTCTTTCTTTCTTTCTTTCTTTCTTTCTTTCTTTCCCTCTTTATTTATTCAAGCCATACCCTGTCCAAACTCAAGTCTATTAACAATTTTAATCCCACAAAAAATATCACAAAATCTAAAATAACTAGCTCACAAAACTACAATATGTAAAATCAGAACTTGCAGTTGTCTGTTGAAATACAATAAAATATAAATGAGCAGCAATAAAAGGAAAATCAAACACTTGCTAATCCCCCCAGCAAAGTTTACACTAATTGTTTTTATTTGGCAACTGAACAACAAGAAAGGACTGGATCTTTAATGGACGTAAGTTCCATAGTATTATAGCTTTACTGCTTACAATGCCAAGCCACCATTTCTGCTTACAGTGCCAAACCACAGTCTAAGGACCCACCTTCTAGCTGTGGTTTACATAGTACAATTTATTTTTAACTGGTTAGGACAAAGACCAATGTGGATGTAATATTAAATGCATACAATATATTTATGAGACTGAAAGACATTAAGAAAGGTGGAAGAGAGAGGGTAAGAGTATAGATGAATATTTTGTGAGCCATTTAGGGCTACGTCTGGCCATCTAATGACAGAAGATTGGGCAAAATGATATCTATCCACAGCCTATATCAGAACCCTGGACAGATCATTCCAGCGAATCTTTATTGTGGCATATAGTTAAGACAATCTCTTTCCATAACAACCTGGGGATTAAGTGGCTTCTAATTTGCTAATTTTCTCATCTTTAATGGGATCCTGACAGGGTTTTTTGAGGGCCAACCATTAAAAGAGCCTAATTGAATGTACCATGTGAACTTACTTTCAGCAGAAAAAGTACACTGGAATAGAAAAACCTGTCATCTGCACCATGGTTACCATGGTAAAATCAAATCTTTCTGTGAGCCTTATTAGTCAGGGGAGCTGATATACAGAGAACCAAGAGGCCCTGCATCTGGTTCCATAAGAGTGTATAACAAATGTATGTGTTAGTTTAGCTCATCAGCTTGTGCTCTGGCAGGGAAAAATTGTCTTATTTACTGCTGTTGTTTCCCTCTAAAATTCCCTAAGGCTAAAATATGTATTCTCTTAGAATCAGAGAACTGTGTTGCTTAGAAGGAAGGGAAATTGGAATATTTGGGGGAGGCATCTATACATGATGCAGACACATGAAATGATGACAGATAAATGAGAAGTAAATCTAGTTTCCATGCGACCAGAGTGCTCCAAGACTCTAAGGATCTAGACAGAGAGGGGTGCACAGAGGAGGCTGGTGCATCTCCCTTGTGTCCCCAAAGGGACAACCAGCTCAGTGCACAAGATCCTTAAAGTGTGACAATTATTTATATCTCAGTTGCATCCATTCTGATTCTTGAACATACTAAATATAACTTGGGTTGGTCTCTCTTCCACTATTCCTGAAGGCATCATTTCTGTGTGCTCACTATTGTTGTTGTATATGATTGGAATCAACCTAAAAACATTTGAGTCAGCAAACTGTGGAACAGACTATGCTGGCTGCTGGCACTCATGGACAAGTTAACATGACAGTGAAGAGCCAATAGATTGAAGCTGTTAAGGGATCATTTCTATGGTGTTTATCAGACGAGCTCTTAAAGAGGTACTATTCCAGTGTGACTCCTCTAGCTGCCTCCTGTTGCATGCTGGGATTGGCAGTTTTAAGGAGGGGTATTTAGAATTCTCAGGCAGAGAAGTTCAGCTCCTTAAAACTGCCAATCCCAGCATGCAACAGGAGGCTGCTAGAGGAGTCACACTGGAATAGTACCTCTTTAAGAGCATAGTGTGATAAACATCTATGACTGATGGTAACCATTCATTAATTTTGATGACTGCAAATAAAATGTCATACAACCTCCAGGTAATAATAATAATAATAATAAAAAATAAAAATTTTATTTATATACCACCCTTCTTAGAATCAGGGCGGTGTACAGCAATTATAAAACAATACAACAATGGAGCTATACAAAATTAGTTAAAAACAGTTCAATAAAAATAATAAAATTCATGCCAGCGAAACAATGCTGACAAAGGGGGGGGGGAGGGGAGGAAATATTCTGGTCAGGGGTAGGCCTGCTCGAATAAATAGGTTTTTTGCCCCTTCTTAAATTGGGCTAGGGAAGTGGCTGAGCGGAGCTCGAAGGGCAGCGAGTTCCAGAGGTTGGGGGCCGAGATGGAAAAGGCCCTCCTAGAGGTGCAAATATATTTCCCCTCTGGAACTCTTAACAATAGCTGCCCTGATGATCTGAGTGTGCGGGACGGATTGTACGGAGAGAGACGGTCCTCCAGATACCCTGGGCCCAAGCCATTTAGGGCTTTATAGGTGATAACCAACACCTTGTATTGCGCCCGGAAGCGATTAGGCAGCCAATGTAGGTCTTTAAGGACTGGTGTTATATGACTGGCCCTGGCAGTGCCAGTGACCAGTTGGGCTGCCATATTCTGCACAAGTTCCGGATATGGTACAAGGGTTGCCCCATGTAGAGCGCATTGCAGAAATCCAAACGAGAGGTTACCGGGGCATGTACAACAGTTTCAAGGTCCCTCCATTCAAGGTAGGGACGCAGCTGGCGTATCAGCCGAAGCTGATAACAGGTGCTCCTGACCGTCGCGTCCACCTGAGATGTAAGGTGGAGCGACGAGTCCAAGAGCACCCCCAGGCTGCGTACAGAGTCCTTCACGGAGAGCGTGATTCCGTTCAGGACGGGTGGAACCACCGCCAACCCTGGACCGGGAGAACATATCACGAGTACTTCTGTCTTCTCTGGATTCAGGCTGAGTCTGTTGTCCCTCATCCATCCCATTACTGACTCCAGACAGGCCAGGAGAGGAGAGACGCCAACCTCGGTCACTGCATCAGTCGGAGACATAGAGAAGACTATTTGGGTGTCATCAGCGTACTGATAACCCCGCGCCCCATGTCTCCGGATGATCTCTCCCAGCGGTTTCATGTAAATGTTGAAAAGCATGGGAGACAGAATGGCTCCTTGAGGGACCCCAAATGTAAGGGCCCTCTTATCGGAGCACACGTCTCCCAGCTGCACCATCTGGAACCTCCCAGAGAGGTAGGAACGGAACCACTGGAGCGCAGTGCCCTCAATTCCCACCTCCGCCAGGCGCTCCAGAAGGATACCATGGTCTATGGTATCGAAAGCCTCTGAGATGTCCAAGAGCACTAACAGGGACACGCTACCCCTGTCCATGCCCATACGGAGATCATCGACCAAGGCGACCATAGCAGTCTCAACCCCGTAACCCGCCCGAAAGCCGGTTTGAAATGGGTCTAGATACTCCGTTTCATCCAAGATCGATTGAAGCTGGATTGCAACCGCCCGCTCGATCACCTTCCCCAAAAATGGCAATAGCGAGATTGGCCGATAATTTTTATGCAACAGGGGGTTGAGGGAGGGCTTTTTTAGTAAAGGTTTTACTATGGCCAATTTCAAATTTGTTGGAAATTGCCCATCCCTCAAAGATGTATTAATAATCCGATGTAACAATGAGGTCACAACCGGCCCCCCTGTGCCACTAGCCATGAGGGACAGGGATCAAGAGAGCATGTTGTCTTCCTAACACTTCCAAGGATCTTGTCCACATCCTCGGTACTGACAGACTCAAACTGATCCAGACTAACCAAGTTCACGGAAGCCCTGGATGCCTCTACTCTAGGTTCTGCTCTAAGGCTGGCCTCAAGACCTTCGCTTATCCGAGAGATTTTATCCACGAAGAAGTTGTTAAAATGGTCACAGCAGGCCTTAGAAGGTTCAAGGATCTGGTTCGGGGCAGGAGGGAGCTGAGTTAGCTCCCTCACTACCCAGAACAACTCTGCCGGACACGGAACACAGAATAAAGTCCAGTGGAGTCCACTGGAATACAATTAGCCCTCCATGTCCATGGATTTACCATCCCTGGCTTGAAAATATTCCAAAAATGTATAGGGATAAAGTGTTTTTAATTGTTATATTTTATATTTTACTGTTTTCAACCGCCCGGATTGGTTTGTCATAGGGCGGTATACAAATAAATATTATTATTATTATTATTATTATTATTATTATTATTATTATTAGAGCTTTTCAACTTAGTATAGTTGATATTATTATTTTTTTGTTGCTGATGGCTTATAAGTTACCTTGAGTGTCGATTGTTGGAGGTGCAGCCTGTTCTGGCTGGGGCAGCTGATGTAAATTTTCAGCTTGAGAGTTCTCTCTGATCTGGTGCTTCTTTAGGATATTGGAAAGATTACCAGGTTCAGCTGAGTTTTGTTAGGTAGGCCCTTTCCTGGAGAAGACCTAGCCATTGTCCTTTATGCTTTAGTAACTTCTCAGAGTAGATTCTTGTGGGCATGATCCACATGGGAGTACCTTTCACAACTTTGTAGAAAAGGGTTACATAAACAAAATAAACATATTTTAAAAACCCTATTTGAGGCAGGTTACAGGAATGAGAAAAAATAGCCTGCATCATCTTGGATAAGACCTTGCCAGTGATGGAGTCCATGATTAACATTTCTGATGGTCCCAGATTCAGTCTATAGCATTTCCAGTTAAAGCTGGGCTGGAAATCACATGGGGAGGTGTGGGTGCCTCCCCATATATTTGAATGTCCCCTGGATCTCCCCTAACTGGAAATAATGGCAAAAAGGGAGAGGAATTAAGGAATCCTCACAAAACACTGGTTCTCCTTTCCAGTAGGTTCACACATACAACTGCCTTGTTTCCCCTCCACCCAAAAAGACTGGGGTTTATAAAATCTTAACTGGACTTCCCATAACTTCTAATATTGTTGTTTGGAGCAAATGTAGCTTATTATCAGTCCAGGGGGGTTATATGACATGACTGATTCCAATGCAATTCTACGATTTGTAATTTTGTGAGATATTTAGCATCTTGTGTCAGAGAGCTCTGGTGCCACAACAAACTACAAATCGAAAGATTCCATAGGATGGAACCATGGCAGTTAAAGTGGAGTCAAACTGCACTTTTTCTTAAGCCACCCCTAGACTGTGGAATGACCTGCTGGAAGAGATGTCATATTGAGGATAGAGCAAACTTGTTTTCTACTACTCCAGAGAATAATGGATTCAAACTACAGGAGAATAAATTCCACATAAACATTAGGTGTATTAGTGGGCAATAAGACTGATTTAACTGATAGGCGAGTCATGGAGCAAAAACAAGCACAAGAATGGGCAGAAACCAATGGTCTAGAGTACTGTGAGATTTCAGGAACTTCCTGACATTAAGAGCTGTTCGACAGTGGGACCCGCTCCCTTGGAGTGTGGTGGAGTCTCCTTCTTTGAAGGTCTTTAAACAGAGGCTGGATGGCCATCTGTCAGGGGTGCTTTGATTCTGAGTTCCTGCATGGCAAGGGGATTGGACTGGATGTACCTTGTGGTCTCTTCCAACTCTTATGATTTGGTTAGGATTCAACAGCTGAATATGCTATCTGAGTTTAAAAGAGCATTACAGGCCAATCTCTTCCAGCAGGCTTATCCAGATGATTTTTAAAGTGTGAATTTTAAATGATAGATTTTAAATGTGTATTGTTTGAATGTGTATATCTTGTCTTTTTAAATTGATGTGTATTTTAAACTGATGTGTTTTAAATAATGTTGTTTGTTAATTGTTGCTGTCCCCGCCTTGATCCATGGGGGGAAGTGAGTAATAA
>NC_056523.1:303962712-303972441 GCF_019175285.1 Sceloporus undulatus | reverse complement strand
ATTATTATTATTATTATTATTATTATTATTATTATTATTATTATTATTATTTTCTGCAATACAGATGTAGCATGAGTGGCAATCCTGTGCTCAGTACCAACAGCCCTCCTCATCAGATGATGGGGACTATAATCCCCATCACCACAACTATTACACACCAGGCTGTGGCTGATGGCAACTGTAGTCTGAAAAATCTGGAGGACACCAGGTTGCTTATTTAACTTGCAATTGATTGAACCTGCCCTCTTCTGCCATGAGATTAATTTTATTTTGAACTAACATCAGGTTCAAGGAAGTTCTTGAGGACCTTGTTATATATCTTGGATATGACACAACTCTAGGTAAAAGACAGTTGGGGAAGTAACTTCCCCAGTGTCTTGTACCTAGAGTTGCTTCATGTCTAAAGTACATAATATGACATGTCTTCTAATATTGAAAGATGGCTGTCATGTCATCTCTCAGTCATCTCCAAGCTAAACATACCCAGCTCCATAAGTTGCTCCTCATAAGGGTTGGTTCTAGACTAGTGGTCCCCAAACTTATTTTTGGCTACTGCCCCCTTTCTTTTTGGGTGACAATCCTAGTTTCATGATATTAAGTCAACTATTTGTTCAACTGCCTGCCAGCCAGTGGCATTTACCTCACTCAGGCCCAGCTCATCATTGTCCCCCTTCTCCTCTCATGTGTGAATACAGTAGTGACAGTGGCCTCACCCTGCTCCTCCCTCTTGCCCACACCAGCCTTACCACATAAGAAAGGCTCACTGGCTGGCCAGATGCTTGGTTGCTGCTCCCAGTGACTGGATGCAAAGGGAGCGCAGTGCCCGAGTAGCTTGTTAAGCATGTTGGAAGCAGCAACCAACCAAGAAGCCTCTCATCCATGCTGGCCTTGAAGCAAAGAGCAGAGTGGGTGAGAGGCTTCTCAGTCATTGCTACCTTTGCACCTGGTTAGCTGAGAGCAGCAGCTGAGCAGCTGGCTGAGCAGTGACTGAGAAGCCTCTTGCCAATGCTGGCCTTGCAGCAAAGGTCGACATGGGCAAGAGACATCTTGATTGCTGCTCAGTTGCTGCTCCCACGATGACCAAGTGCAAAGGGTAGAGCTTCTCCTCAGTGAGGAAGAACTTTCAATCTGAGAAAGGACTCTTTTGAAGAACTGACCCAGAGACTCCTCTCCCCCATTTCCCAGAATTTGTTACACGCAAGCATTGTTTCTACTGCTACCTTTTCTCTTGACCTGTTCGAAAGTAGAAATAGCAGGCAAAAAAGCAGGAAGAGCAATGCAGCTTCAGCATGCCAACCAAGTCCTGGCAAAGCTCACAGAGCTTAAGCAGGGTCCCAAATGTGTCTTTGTTGCATGCCAATACTTTGTCTGAAGGTTCCCCTCCTAACCCCCTTTCCCTCCCTGCCATCCCCATTTTCCTTACTCCCCCCCCCCCCCTGCATCTTTCTACCACCCCTAAGGTGGCATACTGCCCATTTTGGGAATCACTGTTCTAGACCTTGTATTATCTTGTTCATCTTGTCAATATCCTTCTTGAATTGTGATTTTCAGAACTGGACACAGTATTCCAAATGAGGTCTGAACAGAGCCAGTCAGCTGAGTGACCACTTCTGGTCATTTTTGCACTGTTGTTAAATTTCTGAGTCCAAAAATTTGTCAGATACTGGTCACGTATTTAGGAAACTGATGTATTTCAACTGTAATAAACATTGTATGTGTGCAGAGAGAGATGCTAATTACAAAAAGCCCAAGTTAGCTAACTGCCATTATGACAAACGATTGTAATCAACTGTTATTTATAGCTTACAGAGCAGAGCAAATAGAAATGTATGTGAACGACATTCAAGAAGTTGAACATCTTGCTTGGCTTTTATCCTAGATACTGAGGAAATAGCCAAAATAGTTACAAGAGCTGTTTTAAAATGAAATTAAACAAATAAAACACACTGGCAACTATAAAAAAGTTTTATCTCTTATGTTTATATGTAATTCTCTAAAAGCGATCTTAGCTAACTGAAAAATGCAAACAAGAAGAGGCCCAAGTTTTAGCTGAAGCTCTGGAACAGAGTGGGGGGGTAGTGTCTCCTTTTAGAAGCATATCTGGACCACCAAGGAAGGAGTGTCACCATTAGATGACATCGAGATGTAGTAGACTAGAAGTGACCACACTAACTAAGGGCATTTGTGGAACTTTGGAATATTTGATAGTATCTGACTGTGCTTGATTAACCAGCATTCATACAATAGTCACTCAGGATCTGGGACTGGACACGGTTTCTTGAAAAATTCTAGCTTAGTGATGAATGAAGTGACAGCATTGTCTAAGTGCACATGATGCTGTCAAACAGTCTGCTGTGGTCCATTTGGTGTAGAATCTTAGACCCTGGAGCTGCATCCAGTTCTCTGGGCTCCCTTCAGCACTGCACCAAGTTTTCTATACTACCATCATTTAGTGGTTTCCCAACTTTTGTATGTTTTTTTCTAAAATATTGGAATGTTTTCCTAAAGCTTATGTATCGGCAGTAAAATCTTTTAAGTCGAATATGCATGCTTCTGTCATTGGTACTGGCCTTTGGCCTCATCTATTACTGGAGTACAATTTTCATATCTGAAACTCAGTTTTGTTCTCAGGATGAAAGTGATCCTGCATCCTTAGATGAGTTCTTAAATGAGAGCCTCCCTAAAAAACCCATGTATGTTTCCTTTGGTCTCTTGAGAACAGACCGATGGTCATAATTCACTGGAACAGAAGAGAAGATGCATGAGTAATTAGAAGTTCAGGGGTCATGAAGCTCAGGGATCAGTCAGCAGCTGGGCATTGGGATAGATGAAGAAGTAGTCAGAGTCTAGTGCCAAGGATCCAGAAAGTAGGGCAGAGCCTCCTAGCTGGCTTGTGTGTCTTTTCCACTGAGTGGAAGACTACCTGTCTCATCTATGTAATCTGATTGCTCACTGAGAATAGCTGAGGTAGCACCACCTGAGCTCCTACCCAAACACTCTTGTACTGCTACTTTCCCAGAGGAGACAGCAGAGATTATAAAAGCAATAATTACATCTATCATTTCTTTTTTCTTTTTTCTTTTTTTAAATGAACTGATTAAACAACTTAATTCTTAATTACGTCTGGAGTTGCGTGCACATGACTAAAATTAATTTTGTACTAAGACAACACATTTCCTTTGTAATATATTGTAATATAATAGCTATTTAGGAATGCCATTACATTTTCATAACAGTACAGTGGACTCTTGTTATATGCTGGGGTTTGGTTCCAAGATCCCCTGTGGATAACAAAATCCATGGATGCTAAGTCCCGTTAAATATAATGACACAGCAAAATGGTGTCCCTTATAAAAAATGGAAAATCAAGGTTTGATATTTGAAATTTATACTTTTTTTGAACATTTTCAAACCGTGGATGCTTGAATCCATGTATAAGAAGGGCCAACTGTATTTTCTCTTCTAAATGGAACCTACTATTTGCAGTAGTTTTAAAAAATAAGCAGCTATGTATTTAAAACAAGAGATAGCATGGTGTTTGAGTATTGGACTGGGACTCTGGAACCCAGGATTCAAATCCCCACTCCGCCATGGAAACCCACTGGGTGACCTTGGGCAAGTCATACGTTTTCAGCCTTGCAGAAAGATGCCAACAAACCCCTTCTGAACAAACATTACCAAGAAAATGCCATGATAAGTTAATCTTAGGGTCATTATAAGTCAGACTGACTTGAGGGTGCATGTACACAAACATACAAAGATATATATTTAAAACAGTTCACCTAAAATGCACTTCCAGGTATATCAAAAGGGCTGCCTTTTGAGCTGCTTACAAAAAAAAAAAAAAAAAAAAAAAAAGAAGCATCCAAATGGATTAATCGGTTTAATGTCGCAAGCAAACCTAACATATCTTTCTTCAAAGTCATTTGGTGATAAAGAATGTCCATTGCTTGCCTAAAGTATGGCACTAGCTGGTTATAGAACACCAGAGCAGGAAAACTTCTGCTGGAGACCTTGGAGCATCACTTCCAGTTAGAGAAGAAAATACCAGGCTAGATGGACAAAATAATCTGAGAGAGTTCCATGGGTTAATTTGTAATGTATAAAGTGGCTCTTGGGGGAATAGCTTTGAAGACATTTTTAATGTAACTGTGGGGAAACATATCAAAATGAGTACATGTCTTGCTTTCAAGGACTTTCAAAGGGTGAGAGGCCTGGAAGCAAAAGAGCTTAACAGCTCCTTCTCAAGTTGCCAGGACTGGAGTTTTATATGATAAGCAAAAAAATGTTGAGGGCAAAGCTTGTGTAACCTGTATTTAACACTGCATGTGAAACAGGAAAGAAAGAGGACTGTGTGGAAATTCATGGCCAATCTGTTGAAATGACATATTCCTCCAAGGATTGCTCAGCCACTGGAATTGAGAAAAAGCATCAGAAATTCTCTGGGCATGATTTTTTTTTTAAAAAAAGTAGTGTCATTAAAAATAGTAAAATATCCTTAGAGTGCGGTGGAATTATTGACCAACAAGTCCATAAAAGAAAAAAATGCTTTGAAGAAAAGTGCCATTTAAAGTGCTTTAACATAGGGTGCATCTACACTGTAAAAATAATGCAGTTTGACACCATTTTAACTGCCATGGCTCTGTCCTACAGAATCCTAGAATTTGTAGATTTGTGTTGCACCAGCCCTTTGTCTGAGAAGGCTAAGATCCTTGTAAATCTACAAACCCCAGAATCCCATAGGAGGGAGCTACAGCTCTTAAAGAGTATTATTTCTAGCATGTAGATTCACTCTGAGAGACATGTACATTGGTGAGGAACATCATGCCAAAAATACTTTGCCACTATGTGAATGAACTTTGAATGAGTGCTTTCCTCCTTCCTGACTCCCTCTCTTTTGCTCTGCATCACTTCCTTTCTACTTAGTATAAACCATGGTTTCTCATTCCATCCAAATCAGCAAACGGTGGGTTGAGCTTGTCCTGCCTAAGCATCTGGAAATTACAGTTTGCAGAAATGGTGATTGGAAGATTTTGTATAAGTGGACAGTGAATTCATTCTGGAGATTTGTCTGAATTTTTAAAAAGCTATCTACAGTGCTTGAAGCTTATCCCAGAAAATGAATTCAGCACCTTGGATAGTTCCTTTCAAGTTCTGATTAAAGTCAAGAGCACATTGCCCCACTGGCATAGAAGGGTCCCACTGCCATTGGACTGAAGTAGCTTTGCCATTGGGAATAGCCATTGGTCTGGGTGTCATTTTTCCCACTCCAGAATCCTCTGGGAGCAGCACCAGTTCCCTCCATCTAAACATGGAAGTGAATAGAAGGTCCCTTCTGTTTTGAAACTAAAACAAACAAACAAACTTATTTAAAAGAAAGGATTCCTTGTGACATATTGCTCATATACAAACCTTGTGTATCTCTGTATTTGTTTTTTATGTGTGTGTATGTATGCATTGTCTATTGAGGGAAGTCTAGGAATGGGCAAAGGACTGCAAAAGTGGCTGGCTGAAGACAGTATGTGGCTTCAGGGTAGCATATTTCCACCCATAATCTAGATGGTTTCCTGGGATCTCTTTGCCAGTGATGGATGGTGGTTTCCATGTCAGTGGAACAGTGAATATAGGTTTTAGACTAAACATTAAAGAAGCTATCTGAGGCATTGATCCTGTCTCTCAGCACCTTGGATAGTACCTTTAAACTGGATCCATTGCTCTCTTTCATTTTCATTGATGGCTCTGTTAAGGCTTTTGTTTTTGCTCCGAATGGAGGGTTGGCCTTGGCTACTGATACAGTCATTCCCAAGTGTCTTTGACCCAATTGCAGCTGTAACAGTGTCTTGAAACAGATACAGAAACAGCTAACATGGTAGTATATGTAATTTAAAAAACACTCAGTGACAAATGCAATAGAACGAGAAAATGTCCTAGGTTTATACCACCATCATCACCAAAAGTCTGTTCTCTGGAGGCTCAGGTGGCCAAATAGAATCCTTAAAAGCTCACTGTGACCAATTTGCATTAATTTTTTTCATGAATACAACTGTTTTTTCAAAATCAGAAATATGTAGGAGTTGGCTTTTACAAACATTTTGGAAGCTTCTGCTGGCACATTATGCAGCCACCCCACCCAGAGCATATGACACCAATTCTGTACCAGCTGCATGGGTTTCCAGTGTGTTATTTTGAGATCCCAGCTATTGTTTGTATAACTTTGCTCTGATCTCCAAATAATTGTACTTAGAACTGTGGCATTGATTGCAAGGAGGAAGCAGCATGAAAGAAAAGAGAGCGAAGAATGATTAGACAATTCGATGAGATCAATAGTGTGCAGAACCACACACCTGTATCTGGTAGCTTGGCAGTTAATTTAGGAAGGATGTGGTTTTTAAAGTTGATGGAGAATTTCCCCACTCCACACCCCATGTTCACTTGTGGACTTCATTAATAGTCTTCATCCATAGATTATAGGTTATCTGATTATTATTTGCTACAGGCAAATTGTTATTGTAGATCAGATTTCAAAATGCCCTGTAATTTAAGCTGTACAAAGATATAAACTCATTATTATGGCCTAGCATAAACTAAACTAAAAAAAATCCCTGTGAATTGTCCAACTAATATGTTATTTCAGCAAAACTGACCTAATTATTTGTCTCTCTATGATGATGACATTTTTTCTGCAATTTTATCTGGGCTGCATTAAAAGGCACAAGTGAATTTACATGATGCCTCATTCAAGGAAACACATACACTGTGGTCTGGTGCAGAAGAGAAGTGGAATTGATGAAATTAACACAACAGAAACAAAATCCATGAGTGCAGTCAACTGTATAAATGGCTTCACATAAGAGAACTAAGGGAATTAAGCTGCCCCAAAAGATGCCAAAGATAATTAAGAAAATCTTGTTGTCATGGTGTACTTTCAAATCTTTTCTGACTTAGGGTGACCCGGTTTTCTTTATTCAGAGAGGATTTGTCCTTGCCTTTGCTGTCATCTGAAGCTGGGAGACTGTGACCTGCCTAAGGTCACCCAGTTTGTTTCTACAGTTGAACAGGGATTCAAGCTCTGGTCTCCAGAGTCCTAGTCCAACACCCAAACCACTACACCATGTTGGCACTAACCCCCCCCCCCCCATAACCCCCCCAACAACCCAGAGATAATGGCTATAAAGCATACCTTTGAAAAGGTACAGCAGACTTAGATAACATTCCCTGATACTGACATAGCTGGGCGAAACCCTTGTATAGATTTCTCCATTTATGTTGCTAGATCAGAACACGTAGTTACAATATCACTACCATTCTACTGAAATCCATGAGAATTATATGTGTTTTATGGTGGGTTTGTATTGTACACAGTTTGTAATCTAGATCAGGGAGGTATATAGCAATAGCATGTACATTTCTATACTGTTTATCAGTGAACTCAGCACTCTTATGGGTCATCAAATATTCAGTGGCAAACCCTCTCTGAACAAATCTTGCCAAGAAAACCTCGTGATCAGTTCACCTCAAGGTTGTCATATGTTGGAAATGACTTGAAGGCATGTAAAAACAAACACTACGCAGACAGGAATGTTTGGATTTGTCATTCTAAGATTGTTTCCTTCCAACAAAATGTCAGTTGTTTTGTGTAGAGATTACTGTATTTCAGCCTTGTGAGGAATTGCAAGCAAAACAGGACATTTGTATAGCCCTGTCCTGATAGTAATGTGGCATTTTGGGTGGGAATATTTGGTCTCAAGTAGACACTGATGGCTTAAAGGGTAGGGAGGGAATTGTGGGTCATTGCCTTTTCTGAAAATGGTAGAATAATCAATTTCTTGGTTCATTTCTCATCTATACCGCTTCTTTCTGTCAGTTGTATTTAATTACAAGGCTCCTTTCAGTCATCTAGGTTAAGTGTTGACACACTATTAATTGACATTGCTTTTGTGTCATGCTGTGCAAACCTCAAAGTAAGCTTAATGGAGAAAAATGCATGTATGTGGTCCAGACTTGATCTTAGGTGGGTGGAAATCCAGAGGATCATCATTGATATGTGTAGAGAGTAATAGATTTATTCCAGTACAATTGAATGGTGTACTTGACCCTGGATGTTCCAGTGTTTCAAAATGCAGACAATTTTTCATGCTGTGGCAAGTATGATGTGCCCTGTTCTCTTTTATAACTGCTGTCTTTTGAGACACATTCTCATTTTTCTGTACTTTCTTAGATGGTGAGAGACCTGCAATTTATCTAAAGGAAAAAGACTTCCTTTCATATATTCTTATCAAGTCCCCCCACCTTTTCCAAGCACAGTGCTAGCTAGAAAGCCACATGTGAAATTCCTATTTTTCTTTCAATTCCCCCTTTCAACCTTTTTTAAGTGTCAGAGAGGCAAGATGTCACAAAGTTATTTTCTAAGGTAGGGTAATTTGTTAAATCTTTAAGTAAAGCCAAATCTGTCACTTGAATTGAATTGTTACTTATGACTGAATTGAAGACCAAAAATAGCTGCAAGATCATTTTTATGTGGACCTGTAGGTGAGAATTAAGTTGATGATTAAAGGGTGGGGGGATAGAACAAGCAAAACATGTCTGTTGAATTTTTCAGGGGTAATCTAAAATAAAATAATGAGACATACAGTTTTCATAATATTTTATTTTGTTGGATAGTCTTTCATTAGAAACCCAAGATCTGTATTCATACTGCATAAAAGGAGTCTTTAAAGAGCCATAGAGTCACCAGAATACCGTGTCTAGAGGAAATCATCAGTCAAATAATAACCTTTGGAGCTTTACAGACTGCCCAAAAGGGTGGTCTGCTGGCGCCTGTGTTTGCTGCACGAGGGAATTGCAGCGGACAAATAGCGCGGTTCCCCAGTGCAGCAAGAAGAACCCGCAAAAAGTGGGTTCTTCTTGTGGCACTGTTAGATGTCGCAAGGTGCCAGTGGCGCCCTTGGGGTGTCACAAGGGCGCTGAGACATGCGGACGCTAGGCGTCCATCATGTCAAAATGGCAGCACCCATTTGTGTAGGGAACTGCCATTTTGATGCCCTCGTTACGTGTGAGGGGCAAGGCGCATCAGGAAGCGTTGCCCCTTGCACGTAACGACGGCGCCCAATAGGGCCCATCCAGAACGCCCCTATGTTAAGCTTGGTAAATCACACATTTTTGTGGAGATCTGTTCTGGAATAAAAGCTGTTGATTCAAGTAGAAGCAAGGATGGGAAATCTAGCCCTCAAGATATTCTTGGATTGTAACTACTAGCATACTCACCATTGGCTATGCTGACTGGGGCTAATGAATATTGAAGACAAGGCCACTAGTTCTCTAGGCATAAAAAAAGACAGTACCAGTGCAGGGGCAAGCTGCCAATGAAAACCATAAATACAAATTCTTGAGGGACAAAAGTAGAAAGTTTTTCCTATATGTAGCCTAAAGGAACACATTTTAAAGTATTAATTTAACATATCATGGAGTGCAGTCTAGTTAATGAAGCTCAGTTCAACAGAAAACCCTGGAAGAAGTTTTTGCCTATTGACTCTTTGTTCTCAATTTAATTGTTTATGTTTTTAACTGGTGTCAATTTTATGACTGTTTAACTATAATTTTAACTTTTGTATGCTTTGAATTTTAAGCTCTGTGTGGTCTTACTGTTGCAAGCCACCTTGAGTAGTGAATTTGGAAAAAGAAGAGAGGAGAAGGAGAGGAGCAGCTGGGCAGCCATTTTGAGACCGTGTG